>NW_015113243.1:47934-73508 GCF_001443285.1 Poecilia latipinna | reverse complement strand
GCCTTAAAGTGCTGATGTTACAGAGCTAATGGGATCTAAAAAGGTAACCTATTGCTCACCGGTGGTCAGCTCGCCCCCTGCTCACGCTCATGCAGCGTCCCCCCCCCCATCCCCAAAGCATAAACGAAAGCATCAGAGCATGCCCATGCTTGCACACATATACAGTATGCATGCCTACATGTCCTCTACCCCAGTCAGTTGTGTATGCATTGAGCTGATAAGTACTGCAGTTCATTTTCTCCATGGCAAAGCACAGTAAAAAAAAAAAAAGTAAGAAGAGAAAAAAAACTCTGGAGTAATAATTGCTTGGAGTGGGGTTGGGGTTGTTGGTTTTCTGCGAGGGTGTAGGGAGGGAGGGACAATACGAGCTTGGTTAAATATGCTTGATTGCCTCCTAAGCTTCGGTGCTGTGTAATGAAATATGGCTGCTGCAGACAGAGGCTCCCTTTGCGATAGCTTTCTTGTCACTTTCTTCCTTGCCTTCTTCTCTTTTTTTTTTTTTTTCTCCATTGCACCTTTTCCCTCTTATGTCTTTGGCATTTTCGTCCTTGGCCGGCCGAGTCCGTCAAAGCGTTTGTTGCCATTGAACACTTATCTTTGCTATATAATGTAATAATTACGGAGGCCAAATCCAGCCTAATTGAGTATTCCTTACTGCATTGAAACGACTACTGCCTTATTATTCCGTTCCACAATTTAATTTGCAAATTTATTAGCATGACAGACCACATTCAAAAGCACTGTGATAGTAAGGAACTCAACAAAACAAGGGAGGTCAGGCTGGAGGGGCCAGAAAGCAGCCCATATCCTTACCCGGTTAATTATAGTCATTTACATATTAGAGAGGCGAAGATGATGGTTTAAATATTAAAACAGCTTGTTGGTCAATGTGGAGACCCTGTGGCCATTACCCGACTTAGCCTTAGGGAGCAACAACAATACATTTTGTTGTATGAAGAGCCTCAAAAAGAACAAAACCAAATCTTTGTTCATTTATCTTGAAACATCTACGATATGGAGTTAGAAACTCATGTTGGTAGGTGAACTTTGACGTGATAACACAAATCATTGGACATGAGGTTATTACATTAAAGAGAAATGGCAACGAATCAACTAATGTGTAGTTTTAAAACCCGTCACTTTCTCCCGACAAAAAAAAAAGTGTTTTATTGAAGAGCTTAGTCTGATTAGCTGTTCTTCTTCAAGAGAATGCCTTCCTCCCCCACTCAGAATCACTTCAGAAAGTATTAGACTGCTGCATTCAAGATCCTCTCTCACCTGGGAAATACTAAAGAGCTGTAAATCGTAGAGAACTGCATGCAGCAACAGATGAGTTTACTCATGTTTATGTGTCAATTATCTTATTGGTCTCATTAATAAAACATAGTTTTCTTCAGTCCCTAATCTATCAATCAGTCTTAAGGGTAAATTACGTTACTTAATCATTAAGCTTTGGCGGCATATCGTATAGAAAGTAACAAGATGGATGCATAATAAAATCATATCTGCTCTTAGAACCACAATATTAACACCTCGACTGAAATTGAATCATTGTATTGTATCTAGTCCTTAACAGAATCAATAATTAAATTATTACTAATTACATGAATATTTAGGCTATTGACGTTTAAGTAACGAAACTGAAACAGAGACGAAATCCAGAAACTTAGAAATTCTGAAAAAAAAGGGAAAACCAAGTATTTCGATTATTGTCAGCAGGTTAAATGTGAAACTTTGTTTGCTCTCTCTGTCTGAAACTCTCGGAAAGGAAAAATGAGCTCCAAGGGGCTCCGTGTGATTTGACCGATGTGCCGAAATCGGTTTCTCGTCGTCACAGCGGCATGACGAAAATCACATCATTTTTTTTTTTCCAGCCTCGCGTCGTCCGCCTCTTCCTCTCACAAGCCCTCTGGCAAACTGTTCGCCCTCCCTTCTGCATTCTTAGCTGTTGCGTGATTGGTCAGGATTTGGAGACTGTTTATGCTGTTAAACAGTCTTCCAGAAGCTGATTTTCAGCCTGAAAACAGGGTGGATAGTTTTGAGGAGCCATGAGGAAGTATGAAGAAGAAGGCCGCTGTTGGACTAAAACACTGAACTTCGTCCAGTGTGGTGGGCGATGGTCCCACAGATGAACAAGAACATCTCAAATGGTTTAGTCATTGAAAAGCTATGGCAAGACTTGACTTAAACTGACACACTATCCAGGAACTTTTTCTTTCACTTAGGAAAGGAAAAGTTTCTTGTCCTGTTACTTTGTTCTGTTACTTTACATAAAATCACAGTTAAAATACATGTTTGAAACATGACGAGAAGTGGTGTGTATGTGCATCAATCCTTTTGTAAGATAGTAGATGTGTCTGCAATATGACCACTTTATGGTATCAAAGTTGTCTAAAATAGTAGAATGAAAACAATTTGAGAAGGCCGTTCTGGGTTGATAAGATTCCTTTGTTCTTTCAAATTAAGTAAATTCAAATATTGTAAATAATATTCTTGTGGAATCACTATTGGGGCCAAATACTGTTTATTTTGCTTGTTGCATCTCTTTACTTTATAGCGCAAGCGTAACTGCCCCGACTAAGTGAACAACATCTTTTAATGCACAAATTATCTTCAGTGTGCAAAACTGAATGAACATTGTATTTTCAGTTATTTTCAAGCATAGGCCAACAGGACGTCCTCATCATTCATCGGCTTCCCTGATGTGTAAATTGTACCGTCAGAGCAGCATTATCTCATCTGGAAAAATCCAACGTTTTATTTCTGTACATTAAGAGAAGCTGACAGATGTGTTTTATACCACTTATTAGCACCTCTACTAATTCACAATAATTACATACAATTTAGGTATTTCTCTAATTTCTGAATAGATTCTACAGTGCAGAAAGTGTTTCCTCAGGAAATTAAAATAATACATTTCTTTATCCCCTGTTCAAAATGGGAAGGACAAGAGAATAATAATTTTGAAGATTACACTGTCTTTAATATATATATATATATTTTCTTTTAGGAAGCCTGAATAGGACTTTAATCCCTGCTCCTCTTTGTCTCTTCTCGTTGATGCAGTTCTCTTTCCTGAGATGTCAACCACAGGATGAGGCCTGAGGCCAGGTGAGGACCAGGGATAACCCCGACTCGCTGTTTTGATCCGTTTGCGTACGTTTCCTGCCATTCTTTGGAGGGTGCTCGCTGCTGCTTCCTATTAGCATCAGCCGAGGATTTAGGCTGATCTCGTCTGCGAGTATCCATCTTTGTTATAAAGAGGAATTGCCCATCTCGAGTGCCAAGACAACCCAGAGAATATGTCAAGTGATGTCCAATCAAGAGCTGAGCCAAATCTCTCGACTCGAGCTCGATCCCTCCCTGACCTGCAGCTGTGTAAAGGGGGGCAGAGGGGGTGTGGGGGGAGTCAGTAAGGGGGGGGTTGGCAGGAGGGGGCTATATCTGGCAACCTAAACCTTTTTTAAAGTGACTGAGGCAGTGAGGGAGACTGACTGGCACTGATGGGACCGGGCCGGGATTGTGCGATGCAGGCGTGCCGCGGCGCGCGCCCAGGCCTCAGAAAGCTTGATTGATAGAGTGTGATGAGACTGTCACAGAGCAAGGAGAGCAGCGCAGAGATAGGCTAGATGGAGGGAGGGAAGTGGGTTGACCAGCGGAGGGAGATAGGGGGAAATAAATTTGAGAACACGTGAAGGATGAAGTGGGGGAATGAAGTGGCTGGATGGAATGTGTTTCGGACACATGAAGGATGGGGAGGTGGGAGGCTTGGAGAGGGAAAGGCGACTGTGAGATACTGAGAGGCTGGAGGCTTCACTTAGATGTCGCTTAGATCTGGCTTGAACCAGTTCAGCTAATGTGATGGTGAATATGTAAAAAAAAAAAAAAAATGCTCAAAATGTTGAAATAGGTAGATTTATTTTAATATACTTTGCTAAGCATATATTGGATTCATTAAGTTACAATGGTGAAGATTTGCCTTAGCTCAGAAAGTGAATATAGTATTGTTAAAATACAATGTCTGGCCAAAAAGAGGCCACATGAATTTAACTAAGGGAAGTGGTATGATCCTCCTACTGGATAGTTACTGCAGTAGGAGTAACTACAACAAGCTGGCAGCAAGTTATTTAATCTTAACCGATGCAACATGTAGCTTCTTATTTCCTAAGCAGCTTTACGTCTTTTCCACATCGGTCGAGGAAAAGATGCAAGGCTGTTTGAGACCAAGCGTGGCAAAGGTGTAGATCAGAAACATCTAACGAGATTGCAGAAACTACCAACATTGGGGTTGAGAACTGTCCAACGCTTTATTAAAAATTGGAAGGATAGTGAAGAAGCATTATCTTTGAGGAATAATTGCGGTTGGAAAAGAATCCTCAGTGATTTATTCAGGGATCACTTTAACACTTGGTGACATCAAATTGAGAAAACGGCTGTGCGACCATAAGGAAACACTAATCAGCGAGGCTAGGCAGAAAAAAAGACCTCAAATCACAAGGGAGCATAAAAATTGGACGTAAGAAGGTTATGTGATCTGATTAATCTAGATTTACCCTCTTCCAGAGTGATGGGCACATCGGGGTCAGAAGAGAGGCAGTGTAGTTGCTGCAGTTGGTCAGGCGCTTTTATTTACGCATTTATTTTCAGGGTCCTGTTTGGTTGGGTAGCAATTATTGTCTAAAAGCTATGGGAGAAATATATGTTAAGAAATGTCATTAGAAGTTGCTTTGGGTTCATTTGGAAGCGTAGCAAAGGAAAGTTAAATTAAAGCATTATTATTCTAAAAACATGTTAGAATAATGTAAAATTGAGCGGAAGGAAAAAAGCGTGGCTACAATCAACAAGGATATTGTGAAGCTTATTCTAGAATATTCATATGAACGTAAAAAGTCAGCAAATTTTACTCCTGGTTTGTGTATCACTCTGAAATCTAGAATATATTTACACTTTTGGAAAATAACGAAATTTAACTTCTACTTTATTGGGTGGATCTGCAATTTAAAAAAAGTAAACACATTAAAACGCAATACTTTATCATTACTGACAATAAGTGATGCTCCTACACAACATAATAATTACTGTAGTAATTATTATTGATTAAATATTTTTTAAGTATGTTAGACATTCAAAAGTACAACTGAGCCAATCGGAAACAGACATCTGCACGTAAAAGTCGACCCTTTTTCTTAGAATTTAAGCTATTTATATGATAAATTTGACTTTGTCTATTTCCAAAATATCCATGTTTCTTTCCGTTTTCCACAATAGAAAGACATCTGTAGGTTTGATTATGTTGTTTACTGCGAGATATAGCTCGATATACAGTAAGAGGACGTTGATTCTGTTAAATTTGTAACATCTAAATCATATTTACATGAACAGATCCCAAGGTGTCCCAACAACAACAACAAGAAAAGCCCTCCTTAGCTCCTATTTCCCGTACAGTAAGATGCCCATGTGAATATAACTAGTTTACTGGGCTGTTTATTAGTTTATCAGCACCTGCTTTGGAGACTATATTAGATCTTGTGGACACATGGCGTGCTGGCAGTGAATGCAACACAGGCTGAGTTAATGCTCTGTTCTGGGAATTCCACAGTTAGTGAATTCAGACTCAATAAAGGCACCATGTTTTACTTTTATCCTTGCCTGAGGAAAGACGGCTGACTCACCCAGAATGCCTAAGTTATTATTAGTTCCTCACATCTGTGGGGAGACGCTGCGTGCGTGCGTGTGCGCACGCGTGTTTTTTTTGTGTGTGTGTGTGAGAAGCCGAGCTCCAGCGGCAGTGGCGAGTTCATACAGGAGCGGCACGAGGAGCTCTTATCTGCCACCTGCCAAGCTCTGACCAGGGCCGCGATTCCTGCCCCCGCACTCCCACCCTGTCCCTCTGTTCCCGGTGGGGGCTTCCCAACCGGTCTGCTATAGGCAAGTCAGCCAGGTGAAATGAGCAATTCCCTTTGAGGGACAGGAGTGCTGCATAGACTCACTGTGTGAAATGGCTGCTCACTTTGGCAGATCAATGCCCTCTCTTTCCTTCGCGCGCTGCAGCTGAGTGATAGTCGGGCAGAAAACGGCGGAGGCGGGGAGAGGTGGTCTTGCGTGTGATGTTTGTTTGTGTGCGCGCGCGAGGTTGTCTGTGAAAAGGAAGGATAGACCGTTAGCCGGGCATTTAATTATATTTGCCACGGCTGCTCTGAGGGAGAGCTGTTGGGAGAGAAAATTTGAGGTGCTTTGCATAACCTCAAAAGACGTGCAATATTGCCATTACCCTTTGGGGGGGGGGGGGGGGGGGGGGGGGGGGGGGGGGGAGAGAGAGAGAGAGAGAGAGAGAGAAAAAAGCCCCCAGGCTTACCGGGTATGAGAATATTCAACCACTCAAGAGGAAATTTTGCCAATATGAATGATATTAGTGACAATCGTATTAAAATGCTTAGTGGTGCCAAAATGAATCTAATACTTCGGTAGCGATGAGTCTCATATGTCGCACGTTTCTAACATGGACCTGTTCGCATACATACAGAGGGTTATGATTAATGACTAAATCGTGACCAGACAACTGCATTTATTTATTTTATTTTTTGTTCTTTTTAATTCTGCAGATATTGTTTCTGTACATACTGGTAATGTGTTGTTTTCAGATTGGGAATATTTTATATAAATCACGGTTGTATGAACATTAGTACAACTTGCCAGTTGACCGTTGTGCATCAACATACAGTGTAAAACAGCCTTCTGCAATTAGTAACTCATACATATCTGATCATGATTTTAGCAATATATATATTTTTTTCTAGGTGGGGCTTTATTGAACACCTTTTGAATAATTCAGGGTCTAACATGAGAACTAACCCCAGAACCAGTGTTGTGCTCGATTTGTTATTAAAAATAAATCAAGTATTGTTTGATGTGATTTCTAAAGATTGCAACATAAATACATTTTGTTCTCTCAAAATTTAATCTATCCATTTCCATCATTTCAAAAGTGAGTTTGGGATCATTGTCCCCGTTGCAGCACCAAGTTTCCATTTGTATTACTGTATTATAAAATAGCCAACTTTTTGTGCTTGGACAGTGTTGCTTTGAGCAGTAAAATATTTTTGCTTGTGTCGCTAGCATTGTAGTTGCAACCATAGGCAAAACATTGTGGTGCAGCATGTGTTTGTGACCATGGATGTCCATGTTTCAAATGCTAGTCCTTTCTTAGGATGGTCAGGGGGGTTGATTTAGGACGGGCATCTGGCATTAAAACATGTGCCAAGTCTGAGGGCACGCAGCTGTGGAGTGGGGGAGGATAACTGTGCTGTGGCACATTGTTCTTATCCTTACACAAATCATTAGTACTGCTTCGTTTTGTTTGGTTTTGATGATGTGAAGTGACCTGGTTGACCTTTGATGGTTGACCATTAATTACATTTTGGCTTATATGTTCAAAATAAATGCTCTCTGGCAATGAATGATGAACGAGTTAAAAGTCTTACCTCGACTCCTCTGAACACGTCTCAAACTTTGGCTCGTTTGGCCAGCAAACTTTTCACCAGAAGGCATTTGGTTCTTGCTTTTGGGCAGCTGGAAATTTCAGTTCAGCTTGAAGGTTTTGGAGCGCAGGCTTCTTTCTGGCATGGCGCTCTCTCAGCCCGTGGACATGTGAGAGGGGCTTTGCTGTGGACAGAGACGCAGATTTCACGAGTCCCCAGTTCAGATGGGAACAGTGGTGTACATTTGAGGCTTTGGCAAGAGGGCTAAGTTCTAAGTCATGCTTTAATGGCATATCAAACACATAATTCACTAAATGACATGCTAACCAATTATTTTTACATGGAAGAACAATACTATTCATTCTCTTAGCAGATTTATGTTAAAGGAATCTTTTAAGTTTTACCAACATGCTTCCTTTGACTGGAAGTAATATTCATTCTTTAATGTCCTAATGTGAATATGATGGATTCTATGTAGAGGGAGTTAGAAATCGGATTGATGGGAAGGAGCTTGTCTCTCCGTATTGCTGTGTGTAGGACGGGCGACCTGTTAAAGGTGTACGCCTCTCGCAGGTGACCCTGACAGGACAAGCGGGTGTAGAAAATGGATAGATAAATGTATGTAATGCATTTATTTCATAGTGTTGAATATATATATATATATTTTTTTTTTGCCTTCTCTGACTAAAATGAAACTACCATAAACGTGGAGACATTTCGTTTGTTAGCAAACGGAAAAATCCGCAGGTGGTCAAATAAATTTGTCAGAGAAAATTAGCCACAAATTCAATTTATTTAATGAAGCTCTGATCATTTTTTATTTTTTATTTTTTAACTTCCCAATTTTATCTAAAGTTTTATACCAATGATGAATACATTGGTATAAAAGGTAAAACCCTGAACTCCTGCATGTTCTCAGAAGCTCAGTAGATGACTATGAACCTCTCTGGAGCAAAAGAACATTTCTTGGAAAATGAAGCCACTTGTTATGGTAAATCACGAGGGTGTTCTCGTCTCTGGGCGATTCAGACCACTTCACCTTCATTAACAAGTGTTTGCCAAGGTTCTGCTGACTTAAAATAACATAATGAACACCATTAAAAAAACAAAAACGGTCGTAATGGATATATACGACTCCTACTTAAAGCAACCTATTCCAGACATAGTTAGCCTGATTATTATTCTGGGTACTCTTAGACACCGCTTTTCTCAATCTAAAAAAAAAAAAAAAAGAAAAAGGAAAAGCCGTAATTCTCACCAGCTTTACTATTTACAGTCTAATGCAATAGATCCCTACGAATTAAAACGGAACGCGTAGTGACGGAAATGTTATATATGAACGGCACAAGCCTGTGTCTTGTAGAAGAGCATCAATTTCAGAGATGAATGTGACGCAGAGATTGATTAAGCTTTTATTGCTGCCGTGCAGGGCTAAAGACTTATTACGAATCTATATGGTTACAATTTAATTTCCTCTAAAGTATTTAGCTGGTCTCTTTATTCTAATCATCTTTGTTCCAATAGTCAATCATCCTGTTTCCAGAGCCTCTATGTCTGCACTGAGCCTCTCAACACCAGTGTATCTTGAGGTGAGCCTACAGCCTGTGGAAGACGCAGCAGCAAGTCTCACTTGATCGTATAGTTAAAAGTGAGGATGAGGAGGCAGACGAGCAGAAGGAAGAGGGGAAAAAACCCCCAGAGGAGAACACGGCCTCTCAGCTTCGATCATGCTCCAACATCTTGATGCTAGAAAGACTCCTATTTGTGTGCAGACTCTGCAGTAGACGGGGGCCCGGGAAGGTTAAATCTCGCTCCTCAGCCGTCAAAGCTGTAATGAACAGTGTTTAGCAGTAATAACATGCACCGTCACCTTCCAGCGGCCGTTTATTTCCACCAAAAGCGAGCCAAAAGTCAGAAACTGCGAACTGGATTCGGCTGTAAACACCAGCGAGCGAGAGGGGATTGGAGGGGGGGGGGCAGGGAAAAGACGGGAGCCTTCTTAGTCAAAGTGAAAAAGAGCGAGGGTGTCGGGGCTTGAAGAGAACGAGAGGAGCAAGGGAGGAAGAGAACTGGGTTTTGAAATGGATTTCATTCTTCAGGTGCGTAATGATAGCTATTAAATAAAACTGAGGAAAGGGGGAGCGGCTGACAGAGACGCACGGAGACGCGTAAGAGACGGACAGGAGGAGAGACGCCCGCCGTTGCATCACCTGCTGTAATAATGGTGTTGACATTCAAATGGAAAGCTCTGACAATAGGAGGCAAAGCTGAGGCAGCATCTGCAATTCAGACGGAAAGAACGCATCAGGAAATATTAGCAGGCGTCAGGACTTTTCATTGCACACACTGAAAACCACTTGACCCTTCAGGGCGTCGCACAAGTGATTATCTATTATAACCGAGTCCTGCGAGTGTGTGTGCGCGTGCGTGTGTGTGTGCATGCAAACAGCTTCGGATCGCACATTAAATAGGCCAGTTTGATACTTCATTCTTTCGCATTTCCCATTAAACCGCGCAGCGCCTTTTTCTGTTACTTTTTTGCATTTCTGCAGCCACAAACTTTAACGTAATTTATTTGAGCTGAATATAATGGATCAACTCAAGATTCTTCAGAATTTGAAAAGGGGAAAGATGCTTGTTTTTTATATTTATATATTTTTTCTACAGATAAGCATCTAAAAAGTGTAGTGTGTGGAATTTGGTTCAGAACTAATACAATATGAAACTTCTCATTGAAATTACAGCTGCAAGTCTTCTGCCGGTTTTCCTTTGAACAATATCTTCAGGTATATTCAGCTTTCCTGTCCCTGCTGAAGAAAAGAAGAAAACAATGCTTATAGCATAATGCTGCCATAGCATAAAACATACCATAATGCTATGTTTTACTTGGACATTAGTGATGCTTGTTCTTAGTTTTCTACCAAAGCATTTTGCACAAGTCAAACTGTTCAGTCTAGGTACAATTTGAACTGCGGACTTTCTTCCACTTGGAACTTATTACATTTTTATTTCAACAATGACTTCCTTGATTTGATGTATTTGTTCAAAATGAGAGTTCAACATTACTAGACATGGCTATAAACCAGTAAATTACTTGGATTAGGCCACTTGGGCAGGTGTCCGTCTGAAGTCTTCAGCAGGCTAATGGACTATTAGAAAGGAAATGGAAAAAAAGTCATACAACACCCGAACAGATGGACACAGTCAGATCATATGGGAGGATGGAGGAAACACAATGCAAAACAAAACATTTAAAATGTACACATAAGTTGAAAGTGTCAGAAAAACATTCAAGATCAACCTTAAAACTGTGCAAAAATGCCACCTCTTTTCCTCCGAGGTGGAGCAAATCCATGCAAAGTCTTGAGCAGGAGCATTTAAAAATAAATACATTCCTAAACACGTTCAAAAATCCTGACTCTAAAATGGTGCAATGATGAAATGGTGAAGGCTCTTCATCAAAAGAGTTGGTAGCTTTCCTGAACAGTGATTCTGCTGCTTAAAGGTCGGATCTCTCTACGAATGACCATGTGGTGATGCAAGAAAGTCAGGAGAAAATTTCACTGAGTGAAAATCAATCCAAGGTATATACGAGCTGTCAAATGTAATCTTATCCAGTTAAAGTTTTGAAGATTTGATCATGATTTTTGAAAGATAAAGTGGAGTCGAGAATAATACCAAGCTATACCAAGCTATTAATATGAAGGTCTTCATGCTCTGGAAGATACTTAAAAACAAAATAAGAAAAACCTCTGGTTGTTCAGGAACCATCATATCCACAGGTTATTTATTTTATTTATTTATTTATTTATTTTTTTTATCAAATAATACAATACTAATATCATTTAATTCTTAATTCAGTCAAGTTCATTCTTGAACTTGATTGTAAGCTCATGAAAATCTAAGAAGCCTTTTTTTTTTTTGGATATTTTTGACATTGTAGGACGAACTCAGGATGCTTTGCATGCTTTTGGGTATTTACATTTGTGTAGATCCCATGCCTCTCCTAACAGCCAGGTTTGTGGAGTGCGCGATAAATAGTTGTCCTGTTAATAGATTCTCCCACTGTAACTCTATCTCTAAAGCTAAATGAGACTTTCCAGAGGCCTCTGCTCTGTTTGCTGAGTCTCTGGATAATGGTCTCCTTGCCCCGCGTTTTACTTTAGAGAGGTGCCACAACCCATGATCTGTCTGCTGTTTCCTGGTTTTCATTATGCTTTTCTTTCCCCCCAGTAAACCTCTGAGGCCTGAACAGGAGAGTGAGATTCATAATGAGATTAAATTACTTACAGGTGGACCCGATCTGCCAATTACAGTGGACACCCAGTATTCTCAGCGGTTTACGACCACAACCGGCCACAAATAGCGAAAATCAGCAAATACTTGAGAGCTCCTCTGTTAAAATACTAATGGCTCCCTATTTTAATGGGCCACTAAATATACGATAATAGGCATTAATACTCAACAGTTTAAACTATCTTAGCACGACTGCTGAAGGTTAGCGTTTACGGTCTTCCTCAGCTGCGCTGTAGGGGGCACAGCCAAGGAAAACGATCAGTGCTCTCGGATTGGCCGCTTTGCAAACCACAGCCAACAGTGTGTCCAGTAGCATTGCACCAAGGTATTTCAGTTGACCAACCTTGCTCTGTTTTCAAATATTTTAGAAGTACCATGTGGAACAAGAATCCACAAATAGGTGAATATGCAACAAAACTGTGAATATGCACAGGATGACTACTGAAATCAATATGTCACATCAGTTTTTATTTAGGAATAAGCAAAGGACAAAAAACATAATTTGCGTTGCTCTATCACATAAAATCCCAATCGAATACATTAGTTTGTTGTTGTAACATTACAGAATGTAAAAATGTTCACAAGGCATGCAAAGGTTTTTGCAAGTCTCTACAATCAGGAATGCGAAAGGGTTAAACTAAGTCTGCTGATGGCTTAAACTATAGGTCATTGTTGTTAATGTAAGCTAATATCAGCTTCCTGATTGATGTCCCAGTGCTATCCCTTAACAATCATGTCATTTTAATACAACACCTAAAGATGAAATCGATCATCAGTTTGCAAATTCTTCTGTCATGCCGTCTATCAGACAAAATCTCGGCATTTGCTTCATTCCGCTTTCAGCTGTTCAGCATTCTCTTGTGTCGGCGTGGTCCTCTGGTGATTGGGGTAGAAACGGTTTGCGCCGGCGTTTGAAGGACTGCAGATATCAGCAGATCCTTGCCGATGCAGAGGTCAATACCTATTATAGTAAAAAAATAAAGCAATAGTCAATACAGTGCTCGTACATGACCAGTTCCAGATTTGACTGCCTTCAACAGCTGCAGACCTTTTACACCGTGTTTTGATGATGAATTGAATGGCGTAAAAGCATTTCGATTGCTCCTGTTATGTGAGCCTTCAGAAGTTCTAGTTTTTTTTTTTGTTTTTTTGTTTTTAACCAGGGCTTGATGCATATGAAACAGTAAACTGTATGACGTTTATAGTTTGCAAAGTTGTTATATTTGCTTTTATTTTGCTGTTCACCCAATGTTGCCTCCCCCTGAAGAAGTATTTTCCTAATCGTAGTGTTTAAAGGACACCCATGATATCAGTTTCCTTCCTGAAACTCCTTCTGATCCTGCAGCTGGAACCAAAGGGTTCAAATGAAGCGCATTGTTGAATCAATTTGTGTCAGTTCTTCTTGTATACAGTCCTTCGTGGTCCAGTACAGATGGACGGATGAATGAAACGGTGAATAGGTGGGAAAATGAAAAAGTGAAGAGATGAAGTAATGGATGGTTGTATGCACTGATGGTGGGATGGATCAGAGGGATGGTTGGATGGATCAGAGGGATGGTTGGATGGAGAAATATGTGGGCAGATATCAGGAGAAAAATGGAGAGATGGATGGATGCACGACTGAAGCATTTTTTATTTTTTATTTTTCTTGAAATTAAAGTAACAACAGAAATCTGAGCCGTGTGAAGCCGGATTGGAAGAAAGTATGTAATTGTTGTTCCCACTAATATTTGAATGATCTCATGTTTTCCTGGCAGCCCAGTGGACAAAGTGCTCACTGCTTCACTGTGGTCAACTAGGAATCATTTTTTTTGGTTTTCCTTTGCAGCACTGAAAGGTCATTACCTCAGTGATTAAAAAAGTGCCAAAAAAATGACTTCACTTATCATTTGTCATTATGTTAAATAAAATCCATTTTAGATTTTCACGTACCCCACAGTTACTTTACGTATTGTAGGAAAAACTTAATTAAATGCAACAGCCAACATTTTTTGAGGTTTAGCAGAATTTCGTTTAAAGTGTGCACACACACGCAAGTTGCTACAGCAAATACACATTGTAATAAAAAAAAAAGGAGGCGGGGAGGGGCTCTGATGTTGTTGAACTTTTCCTGAGTTAAATCACGTCTCCATGAAGAGAAATGATGAAAAGCGGAGAAGACAAATCTAAATGTGTGCAAAAGGACAGAACAGAATTGCAGACAAACCTGAACAAGTTTCCCATTTTTTAAAGAAATGAGATTTGGAATATGACAGAACTCCTAATACCCTTACACACAGCTTCCCAGTATTTATGCTAATATCTTGGCCTAAGCACGTTTACAGAGCGGGGGGGTTGGGGGGGGGACACTAAATAAAATGAAGGTAAGGCTTTGAGATGTAATTCTGAATTCTGCCTTTGACGAGCACAGTATCAGCCGTCCTGGATCTCTACTTCTTCATTCGGATGTTCTCATTTGTATCCACACCTGTGTCACTCACAGCTTTACGTCTTAACCTAATTTCATGGTCTGTGGGTTTGGATGGATGGCTCCGCTGCAACTTTTACACTCAGGAGAAGAGGGAGAGAGAGCAAACTATAAATGTGTGTGTGTGTGTGTGTGTGTGTGTCTGCGTGCACCTACGTGATAACACAATGGAGACGAGGAGGGGGAGAGAAAAAGGGTCAAAAAGAGGGAGGAAAGGGGGAAAAGCTTCAATGGCTCACAGGCCTGTAGGTCCAGCCTAATATTTACCCTCAAACTGTTAACAAAAAAAAACACAAAGAGCTGTGGGACAGTGGACAGGAGAGTGCGGTTTTACAGAGTTTGACCGAGTGATCATGCCTCAGGGGAGCCCATTTTTGTGGTAATGAGATTGAGTTAAACAGTTGATAACAATATTTAAATATTTTTCCAGGGTGCAAGGTTTAAAGGAAAAATTAAACGGTTTGACTTTTTCCTCTAGGAGGCGAAGGCAATACAGGGATTTTTTTTTTTTTTTTTTTGAAGTCTTCCAGCCATCAACTACAGATTCATCCACAATTACTGGAACTCCTGGTGAAGCGGTACGCAGTGTATACCTCGATAGTTATTGCTGCATTTCTACAGTGAGCTTTGGAGGTTGTTTTACCTTCATTAATCCTCCTCAACCTTGTTTGACTGTGACTGTGTTGCCTTTAAACATTTTAGTTATTGCTCCCGAAGTAGACGCGGAACGGTTGGGAAGAAGGCAGATCGTACGTCTGCCTTTTCTGCAACGCTCGTTCGCTTGTCTTATTTTGGAGTGGCTGGAAGAACTTTGCCTTCGTGTGATGTCACATTCATTAGCAGCTCCTTAATATACTGATTAATTTAAAATAGCAGCACAGAAATCACATAAGTTACTAATAGAGTTAACTATTTGCCCTTTTACATTTCGCTTCTGTTTTTGCCGTGTAGTATATTTTTGCATTCTACAGCTTCAATTTTTCAGATAATCAAAAATGTGGATTTAAACCACCTACTTTAACAAGTTCCCTGGTCCAGGCTTCTTTGGCCTTTACATTTCATGTACATATGATTTTCACTTACTTGTTTTGCACACTGTTTGCTTTTATTACTACTTTTATATGCTGATTCCATCCTTTTTTTTTTTTGTACAGTACTTTGATGCCACTCAGAGTACTGTGCTTTATAAATGCACAGTGCTTTATAAATGAGGAAAAACAGCAATGCTTTCTGTATTCTGATTTATGAGTGGACAAAAAAAAAAAAGAATAGAATCATGCCATTAAAGATATAAATTATGGCTTAACTATATTACAATAGAGGGGCAAACAAGACTACTGATAGCTAATGAGAGGATTAAGACTGTGTCCCATGCAGAGCACAAAATAACCTAAAACAAAAGACTGGTAATCTTTATCAGTTGGGTAAAAGTTTTGCAGCTCATTTTGAGCCATTCTCATTAATATAAAATGCCTCTCAGCCTTCTGCTCACACAGATCCTTGGGTTTTCTCTGTAATTGCTCAACATTCTTTTGTGAGTGTGGTTTTAGTTTGCCCATGCATCTTTTGGTGTAACAGCTTATTTAGTGGAGCCAAGCATG
Organism: Poecilia latipinna; assembly: GCF_001443285.1. Lineage (NCBI taxonomy): Eukaryota > Metazoa > Chordata > Actinopteri > Cyprinodontiformes > Poeciliidae > Poecilia > Poecilia latipinna. The sequence continues at coordinate 57,666 of NW_015113243.1, read as the reverse complement.
GCACCAATTACACTGGACGGAAATCGATTTCGGCGAGGCTCAGTGCTGGGACAAACAATAACGGGATCAAAGGGAGAATGGCTGTTTTTGATTTCAAAATGCTACAAGATTAGTTTCTTCTTTTCAACCAGTCAAAATGAGCACTTTAATAGTATTCTTGTGCTGGAATAAACTGGATAAGCCAAAAAGAATTTTTCCTACTAAAAGTAGCTTATTTTCAAAATTCGTTGGCGTTGGTGACGACAAGCATCGTCTTTCAGTTTGGCCTTTTTGGTCAATCTGACCTCTATGCGGCACTGTTCACCCCAAGCTTGTTCCATCTTCATAGGCAATTTTGGCGTAGACATGTTTTGCAACTGAATAAGCAATATACATGAAATAGGTTTGCAACATCCAAGAGTTATGGAACAATGTCCATCAAACTGACCGAAAAGGTCATAATGCACCGGAGTGTTTGGAGAAATTCAAATACCTCATTAGCCCGTCAAGCACAGTTGGTGGAGAAGTGATGATCTGGGCTTTGACTTGCATGATTTCATCTGGACATCAAAGGTTCATGGAGTCGAATGCAAGACAATTTCTCCAGCAAATCTACAGCAACATTGGTAAAACACAGTAGAATCCAAGTGTGCCAGAACTTTTAGATTGAAAACAATCTAAAGGTTCATTGGGGGTTTTTATTGGAAGCCCCAGTGAAAACAGTCAAAGAAATGTTGTAAGTTGGGGTGGGCTAAAACTCCTTGACACAAGAATACAAATAAAGTGAGTGATTGATTGAAGTCATTCAGATAATTAATAACGTCATGTTATCGCTGCTTAAGTTGTTGAATTGTTGCGTATTCAGTTTCCCATTGACTATGTTGTCAAATATTTTTTGGCGTGATTGTATATACAGTCAATTTTTATTTCTACATAACATGCACTGACACAGTTTTATTGTTAATTGCTTCTAGATGGGATAAACGTAAATTTGCAAGTCAAGCAGACATTTCTTGCCCATAGTCGAAATGCAGAAGGTTAATTAAGCGGCAGATGACAGTTTTCATCCAACACCAACATTGCTGCACAGTGCGTCTCCCACCTTGCTGTTTTGGCCTTTATTTCTTAGGAGGTTATGCAGAAAAATAAAATGGTGAGTCACACAGTTTGCACCGAGCTCACTTTAATTACTGTGTCTCACTTGTGCCTGAAAGGTACTGTGTCCATTGGAATGTACAGTGCTCTGAAAGATATTAAAATCATGATGAGTATGCTACTTATTCTTTATTACGTTTGCATTTTTCACAGTTGTTTTATATTCTAATGGCAACAGTTCGCTTTTATGTTAGCTTTATTGAGTGCATCTAATTACTGAAATCCCAATAATGTGTTTCTTAACACAGTGGCTGATTATGATCAACTTCAGCGGCAAATCTGCAGAATCGCAGCCATCAGTTATCCATAACCATTTGAGCGTCTCTGTGCCATTCAGTTTTTAGGTGTCCTCCGGCTGGTGCCACTCACTGTCAGTCTTCATTCCCGGGTACCTGCCTGTCCAAGAAAGTTGCCAGTAAAGCACTGCGTATTTCCCACGACCCGCTGAGGCTGCCATAAGCTCCACAGACAGTGAAAGTTTAAACTTGCCTCATTGTTTCATACTTCATGTTCCTGCTTGGATGTATTTACAGTTATTGTTCGGCAAGAGGGAAAGATTAGACTTTTTCGCCAGTTCAGTTTTATGAATTGTATCAGATTCCCCCCCACATTACAAAAGTATAGTCACAGACACTTGGGAGAATAATCCTGGAGCCATCGAGGGCCCAAAAATGTTTACCTATGTATAGAAATCAGCCAATTACTGGATACTCTAACAAAACATAAAGTGAGTGTCACCAAACGCTTTCTAGACATATTTCACAGCGTTGGTAGGCCTTTATAGCTCTTAATGAGGTTCTTGTGCGCCTGCATAAAGTCGTTTAATGTTTCAGTCTAGGCTAAATGAAAAACAAACTGTTTTATGAAGGGAGTTGGACTCAAATTTTTCCAAAACGTGCTGTGATAGATTGGACAAATAGATTTCAAGGGCAAATCAATCGGCTACACTAAGCAATGTTCTTTAAATTGCGAAACAAGCTCCACATCATGTCAATACATGCAACACGAGGACACAGGTGTTAGACTCTTTACATTTTGACAAGGGAAGACACAGGGTGTCCTTCGGTTTCCAACATTAGACCATTGAGACGTCGGCACTTACCCACATGAATAATAATTGTGCGATATGACCATGAAAGCCCCAAATGCTAGGTCTTCCAAACTTCATCCAGAGCTGGTAATTAATGTTTAACACACATCCATCACACATAGTCTTACTGTTGTGGCTGTGGGGCTTTTAACAAGTCCCTTGACTGTGAATGAAATCATTTAAATACCCATTGCTGGTCTCCATGTGTACCAAATTAACTATTCCTTCTGGTATGCAGAATGCAAGTACCAACAATGCCTGCTGGTGTCCGGCAGACATAGCTTGGTGCTTGCGTTTTATTAAATAATGAATTTCTTTTGAAGCATAAAGCACCGAAAGACGACGTGAATCTAAGTATGACTTTTGAAGTGGTTCCTTTTCCTGTCAGCGCTCCGTCTTGTCTTAACGAGAGTTGTCTGGAGCAGGAGTCTCTGTGGTCCAATTACAGAAGTGCACCGCAGTCACTTACCCCGCTAATACACGGTGTGATATTAATTACTGTTTGTAAACAATGCACTTTGCAGAGATTATTGCATGCACTCGGCGTCCTCCGTTTGTGTTTGGCAATTCTCACAAGTGATTAAGTGTTGCAGCTAGGACAGCTGTTCAAGATGAGTTCATTGGCATGTTTAATTAATTGCACTTGAGATAATTATTCAATCATTAGTTTGATTAATTTTCTGCGGCCCGGATAATGCATCAAACGTCTGCTCGGTGTCAATAGTTTTGAAAGTAGGAGTCCAACGAGGCTGACCGGTTTTTTTCAGAGGCTTCGTTTGGGGAATGAATTCTGCTGGAGAAAATGATGTCAGTGCCAGGCATCCCTAATGGGATTCATTATTATGACCTCATGGCTGATCTGAGCCATGCTAATGCTCACTTAACAACCAAACCGCAAACACTGCTCTAATGCCCAGCACCTGCTCAATCTGCGCTTATAGTATTCGTTCCCAGGACATAAGTAATGTTTTCCTGCTACCAAGCCCACGTTTTTCATTGTTTTCGCACCGTATTGTGCTTGAGACGTCCCTATTCTGCACTCTCTGAAGCATTAAGGGTAGCAGCAACATCCAAGAGAAGGAAAGCCAGACAAATGGTTTGTGAGAGATCTTGTCAAACAGATTAATTCCCACCCTGGGCCTTGGGCTTCTGGACCGTTTTTCTGTCATGCTGTTTTGCCAGGCTCTCTCTTGATAATACCCCAAAGATAAAATTAATTGTGCAGGGAGATGTGGGATGGAGGGGTAGATGTGGGACGGCGGGCAGGGAGGAGAGGGGGTGTTCTACAAGGACCTTGAGCAAGCATACTAAGCCTTCGTTTCCTCTCTGCGCTGTCTGTGCATGTGAAAACATGGGACACAGTCAAACTGTCAGAACCATGACAAGTTGCATCAATTACGGCTAACTTTGTTATGAAGTTTCTGGAGGGAGGGAATGAGGTTCTGAGAGGCATGTGAAGGAATAAAATCGCCCCTTGTGAGATATCCTCGTCTTGAGAGGCTCAAATTATCATCAAAGTAGAATCCCTCACTCCATCAGTAGTTTACAGAGAGGGATGGTCCAGTAACACACCCAGCTGTTAAGTGTGCTTATTAAGTAGTAAACTTTTTTTTTTTCTTCTCTGGCACAAACAAATATGTAGCAGTGTGATAATTTACAGCGAAAACAGGAATAAGAATTTATAACCCTTCTGCTATCCTTTTGTTTTTTTGTGTGGTCAAAAACTGTTTTGATTTTGTTTTAATTTTGATATTTAAAGTAATAACAAAAGATTGGCCAGTTGTTGTTTAAACAGTCGATTTTACACAATACTGCCTCTTTATTCCTTCAGATAAAAATGTGAACAACCCCACAATGTGGTTCGGTGGGTGTTGAAGCCCACAGTACCTGAATAATCTAAATCCAACAAGTTCCAGAGTCGGTGGTGTTTTACTAGCGTCGCCCCCTGCAGTCCCCATAGCTCATATTTGACTCATGTCGTAAACACAGCAGTGCAGAAAGAATGAGAGCCACAAGTTGTGATCTTAAGTCACCTAGAAACTTTTGATATGTCTTTAATAGGCAATTATGATTGAATCCTGATGGGTTGTTCACATGAAAGGAACAAGAATGAACTGATTCTTGGAATTGGCATCACAATAGGTCGAGACAAAAACAAGTTTAGTTTAAAATGTAATCCAACATTCTTTAATTTTTAATTTTTTTATTTTTTTGTCGATGAAATTTCACCAGTGAGATACCGAACAAATATAATTCAAATTGCTTCACATAACAAGCTGATCTTTTGTGCGTTTACTGGATGTTTAAAACATCCAGAATGCAGCAGGAATAACTTTAATAACTGCAGTTGACACCCAGCGCAGTGCTCTTGATAAAACACCTTTAAGTAATCAAGGCAAGGGCAGATAATAGCTTGGAAAAGGACCGAGCCGCTCTGTGACAGACATTTCCAATTAAAAAATGGTAAATAACTGAAGATTCATCTATTTCACGCTGTCCAAAGACTTATCGGTGTATATCGTCTTCTTAGATTTGTTCACTCCTGAAACGCTACTATTACACATTTGGGTTTTCTTGACAAAGAAATGTGTCGTACAGTTTTGATATCCCTGCTTCTCTGCTTCCATAATTGTGAACCGGCATCTGTGCCAACTCAACAATGTCAGGAAGCTTGGGATGTATCAATATGAGAATCATACTGAGACTATGAAAAGCATGTCACTTATCTCTAGTGATTATTTTTAGGTAATGTAATTAAGTTATTAAATATTATGTAATAACAGGTATTTTGTGAAGTAAACTTTTGCAAGTACAGTATATGCTCAATATGCGGTGCTACACAAATGGTCTTCCTCCATGCTTTTACTCTGCTTGGCATGCAAAGCAGCTGACAGTAGAGGTGCCTAATTTCAGTGACATCACAGAAGTGTGTTCCAAGTTGGAAAGAAATCCAGTGTTTTTTTGTGCAGCATCAACAAGTTGTGCCGCCCCCGTCCCCCAAATTGCAGGCAAACAAAATTGCCTATACCTCTCTGCAAGTCTGCAGAGAATGATTCTGTCTATGAAAGGCAGTTAGTATGGAATGTCAATGATGCCAAAATGTTTGGTAGTTGAGTTGGATTTGCGATCTATTGCTGCATGATATATCATGTTCCTACACTCATGAAATGCTTTTCTGTATCATAAATGTGGTTGTCTCTCCAAGTAAAAAAAAAAAAGAAAAAATATTAGAAACGTATATTTTTCATTAATTGTTCCATCATAAATTCACCATACATTGTTCCAGTAATGTTAATTAGATTAATTACTTTAATATAATGCTGAAAATGCATAGTTTTCAAACACCAAATATACTTTTATTAGCATTTTTTAAAAACATGTTTCATTAACATGTATAGTGAAAGATGTTTTTTCACTAACACAGAACAACATTTATTTATTTTTATTTTTTTTAAATCTCCGTCTTGGGAGTACAGCCAATCACCACCCAGGAATGACTGTCTTGCAAATGCTGTCTAGTAGTTGGTCAGGTAGCATTTCACTTAGATATGCACTGCAAAAAATCAACATGCTGGAGAAATTATCACAAAAAATCTGGGAATATATAAATCTGTGAATACTGAGCCACTACTATGTCAATAAGTCCATTGTAAAGTCATTATTATACATAATTTTCAATATGCCATATATATAATTGAAAACAATTTTTTTCCCCCTCAAAAAATTGATACTCCTTACAATTTTAAACCTAAATCTCACAGGGATACCAGCCGTTTTAGACTTAATCTTCTTTGTAGTTTGTTGTTTATCAAATATCTCAAACTATTTTAAAATTAACTTTCAGTGTGAAAAGTATAAAAATGTTCAAGAGGTATGAATACTTTAGGAAGGCACCCTGTCTGATAAACTGCTGCCCATGTGATGAATGAGATGTCTTGGACCTTGAACGTACCGGTGCGCAATTAACTAAAGCTCATTTAGAGTCCAAATTGCCCCACTTTTGCATCTCCGTCCAAATTTGGACTTCTGGTGTTTAACTGCGTATTTGCACAAAGCAGTTAATCTGGCTGAGCTACCTGATTTAATCTCACACTAAAGTTTTTACTCGGTAAACCTCAGCATGAACGAAATACCGCGTTCATGACAGTAGCAGGAAGGAGGGGTGTGTTGGTGTAGTGTGCATTTCTTTGTAAATAAGGTGACGTGACTCATTAATGTGATGAATGGCCATCCAATTCCCCAGATCCAGCATCAATCCCACCCTCCAACCCCCTTCAGGCGTCATTCGTTCTGGCCATTCCGGGTGAAAGCCAAACATTTAAACGTATGTCCGGTAAATGCTGAGGCAAGCAGGTCCAACGGCCAAATGGTTGCTCTTTTCAGCTCTCGAGGCTCCCAAGGACCCATTTCACTGTTCCCATCAAATCATTAAATTTAACCCGCTGCTCACTTAGAGGTATAGAGAGATCAGCAGAAAGACAGAGACAGGAAAGCCATTCTTTGTTGTAAGGACCGAATAAATAGTAAAGAAAAAAACAAATTTGCCCCAGAATCGATTTAAAAAAAAAAAAAAAAAAGATTTCTTCTTCTTTTTTCTTCTTCTTTGGATAAAGGTAACCCTTAAGTAAGCAAATGTTTTCAAAGCCGCTGCGCCAAATTATCTTAAAGCCATCTCTAGCTCACTCCAGTCTTCAGCTGTTGCTTTCAGTGCAGTGGGTACATTCAGTGTTTGAAGACAATTTATGTGATGTGTGCCACTGCAGGGTAGCAAACAACCAACTGCCCATGATTATGCAAGGAAACGGCCTGCGATCTGTAATGTATGTAATTTTAACTGTCAGAGTGTTGAGCGTTCTCTTTTACAAATAATGCGTTTTAGAGCCACACACTCATAACACACACCTTTGCTCCGTCCCTGTACGCTCGCGTTTCGGGTTCCCGAGGTCCGCCTGGTGGAGAACATCTAAATATAACATCTAAATACAGCAGCCCCCTGCCTGCATAACACATAACACACTTAGTACTGGTCACTTGCAATTATGTTCAGAGACTGCTCACACAGCCGAGTCCATTATAATCCATCCACTTAAAGACACTTACAGAGATGTTGTACCCTCGCTGCCGCTGGGTGACTGGACTTAGTTTCTATGGGAACCAGCATGCATGGCAAGCCAGGAAAATGTGGATACAGCAGCTGCTGCTCAGATAAGCAGAAGAAAGGAGCCAAATGTTAAGTCACTAAAAGAAACGGAGCAAACACTTTGTTCAAAAGACAGACCGATTCTTTCCCCCCAGTCCGCTTAAGCCAACATGTCTTACTTGTGGAGAGAAATGGGAATGTATGGGGCATTGCAGAGTGAGTGTGTTAAACTTTCTATCTTGAGATTGCTTTAAGTGGAGTATCGAGTCTCACCTGCAGTAGATGACGCTTAGAGAGACTTGAGTTTGGATAACCGGAAGGTTCGTCTCGCCAGAGAGTTGCGCAAATCCCTTCATGTTGTTGCCAATCACAACTCAAAACGGGTCCAATTTGTGCCCTACTGTATAGAAATCCGTACTCAACATAATCAAACTCCAACCAACTCAAGCCAATCTTATGCACATATTCGGATTCAATTACCAATTCTGTCATAATTATGATTTAATACAAACCAATTAGATTTATCATATAATACCAGTTGCCGAAACATTCTCCATCCAATGCACCTACAATGCGAGCAGTGAGGTTGCATCCGAGCATCGGGTCGGACAGTGTGAGAACACGATTTGTGGACTGTGAATTGTCTTCGAAGTGAGCTGGGGATGAATACAGCTACTGAAAATACCGTCCAGTTCCCAGCTTTATTGCTTCCCACAGCTGGAGAGCCATCTCGGTGCCATATAATTATTTCTTTAAACGTCTCTACAGTAAATATTTCACCCTCCTTCTGTTACATTATGAATTTCTATTGAGCATTGCAACACAGAGAGAGGGTATAGCTATGCAAATCACTCTGTTTATCTTAGCGTCCCGGCAGTACAGCGTTCTGATACGACCAACTCGGTTTATTTGCACCGTTTCAAACAGCAAACTGCACTTGTGATCATTAGTCGCAGGCCTGACAAGCCGCTCTCTGATTTGTATTGACAATCGGAACCACAAACATGAATTACAAACATCATTTCGAGTATGAATTAAAACCAAATGGCAACATTACAATAACAAACAGAGTTTTTACAGTCTGACGTGGAGATGACATTTTCAGCTACATATGGCGCTTGTGGGCGCAGTGCTGATTATCTGACCCTCGCATATCTCTTTGATGGGCAAAGTTTAAAGAAACAGCTGGGAAATAAGGCCTCGTTATTTGAGCTGACTTCTTATTACTTTTGAAAGCTGTTGTGTTTTTTTTTTTTTTTTTTAATAGTAGACCAAAAGCAAAACTAAGTGTGGAGTTTTGCACATAATAATTTTAATGGTGACCATCGAGCAATGCCGCAACGTTGGCACTCATACGGGCTTGATGGATAAACGAGTGTTGCCAACCACAAGTAAAATACTTGTGAAAAAGTGTCCGAAAAAGTCACAACTATCTTTTTGACACACACGCCAGACACATTGAACACAGGTTGGAGTATCATTTAAATAAAATGTGAACATTTTGGGGGTGCTGTGGTGGCGGAGGGGTTAAGCACAACCCACATATGGAGGCCCTAGTCCTTCACACAGCTGTCGCAGGTTTGATTCCCGGCCTTGGCGACCCTTGCTGCATGTCTTCCCCCTTCTCTCATTACCCACTTTCCTGTCAATTAACTATCAAATAAAGGCCAAAAAAATCTTTAAAAAAAGTGATTTTTTTTTTTTTGTCTGTTTATAGGTCAAACTTGACTTGTTTATCTCCTACAAGGCGGTGGAGTTTAAAAGTGTTTCACATATGAATAGAATTATATTCAATGCAAACCCGGCTACAAAGGGCCCATTCACATTGGGGACATGTCAGTCTTATTTTTTCTTTCTTTATGTCTTAGGTTTAAAAAAAGGAGTTACATTAACAAAAACACAATTGTCAAACTACAAAAATAAACATTAAACAAGATAAATTAATTAGTCATTTGCATGTGTCTTTTGACTGCGAAGTTTTGCAAAGGGAAAAAGTTGGAGCACCAGTCAGATGCTTCGCTCGAAGGGAAGGCTGTTTTTGGCAAGTGCTGCCCTCGCCCCGCGTGCGCTTCTTGAATCGAGCAGAAAGCAATTGTGTCCCTCCTTCTGTTAGGTCAAACCGTAAGGCAGCCCAGATTTTTTGTCGGGGGGTCGGGGGGGGAAATAAAAAATAAACGCCGTGGCATATGAAGCTTCTGCCTCTAGGGCCTGATTTCGTTGGTCTCTGGTGCTTTAACAATGAGGCTGTGACAGTCCAACTCAGACAGGCAGTCATGTTTAAAGGCCTCTTGTGCTCAGTTTTTTTTTTTTTTTTTTTTTTTTTTTTTTTTTTTTTAAAAAAAACTTACGTAAACAAAAGGGGTCATAT
>NW_015113243.1:0-44763 GCF_001443285.1 Poecilia latipinna | reverse complement strand
TGCAGCCCAACCCAGAAAGGCGGTAATTTTTAAAAGGCCTTTTTGCTCTTTTTTTTTTTTTTTTTTTTTTTTTTTTTTCCTTCTTGCAAACAACGTCAGAGTAGCACAGAGGATCAGTATCTGGGAACAGCTTTCACCCTGATCACTGTTGTACATCCAAAACAACAACCTATCGTATTGATTTTACATAGAATCTTATGCTGAAATATATTACTTAGTTGTATACAACACCGACTGCACGACTAAAACCTTGCACTTAATGTAACACCAAACTGTTTTGAAGCAATTGCTTCAATCTTGTTCTTTTTTGGAGCTCTCTTAACGACGTCGACACTTTTCAGCTTTTTGACTGGCCCATTAAACTCCTCCAGCTCTTTCAAGCTGCCGTCCCTCTTCTCCTCTTATTGATGCTCATTTCGATCAAGATTGCTGCCCAGAAGGTCATTTTGCTTTGCCATTTCTTTTTTTCTTCCCAAGCGGTCACCAGACTATCCGAGTACGGTAACGTTGCTGTGCGCAGTCCATTATATTCTTTGTTCAAATACAAAGAACATAAACCAAAAGTAGCATGCCAATTTCAGGAAAACTTCCTGAGCTCAGACGGAGCATCTGCACAACATATTATGAAAACAGTGTTATTTGCCAGCTGTTTGTTCAATATGCACCAAACATTTTCATAAATTTGACAGCAGAGGAACATCTGTGTGTTATATAGTATGTCGGCAAATTGTAACTTTCCTCCCATCGAAGTTGTGGACAGAGCGATGCTGAAACTTTTTTTTTTCTTTCTGAAATTTCCTAGTTTGAATAAGAAAATATCCATTCATATGAGAATATAGCAATCTTTATGAAAGCTGACTGCTACATACTGAGCAGGTATAAAAACAGACATATTCCATTATCTGGGGATATTTTAGTTTTTATACTATCTGTGTTAACAAGAGGTGGTGGTTGTTGTTGCAGGAGGGTGGGTGGAGGTTGCTGTTTTTTTTTTTTTATTTCACAACACTTCATTTAATTTTTGGCAAAACAAACCTCAGTAGTTTACATGCGAAATTGATCTGTGCAAATAATGGTCTGTCAACTTTTTGTTGTTATTTTTGCTTGTGACCTCAGAGTTTACTCTAATCTTCAACAGTATTTTCTTTAATTATTTCTCTGCCTGTTGTCGAGGGCAAATTTGTGCAAGTAGGTATTTTCGTGTAAATGTTTTTGCCGTATTTGAATCGCATGCTCTCCTTTCTTTCCTGTTATAAAGAAATGGACATTTTTGTCACGTTATACTTATACTCCAGGGAAAAAGGAAGTAATAAAAATGCTTCGACATTTAAGTTGAAGAAATATATGAATTTATTATATGTATATACTATCTGGGAGTTTTGTAGAGAAATATACTTCTTAAAATAATATCCTGAAATTCAAGGTTGGATTACTGAAAGATAGATGTGATTAATTATGTAACTGTTTAAATGAACTTTTGCCTGATGAACTGTTTACTATATATTTTGGGCTAGTATATTTGGTGGAGGGATTTTTATACATGTTATTAATTTCCGGTTGACTGTGTTGGGTTGGTTTATTTAATTACGCGTTCTTGTATTTATTCATCTACACCTGCTTTATTGATCTTGTTGTACTTTGTGAAGAAAAGTCTTACCCATTTAAAAAAGCCAAACGCGAAGCAAGTTTTCAAACTCTGTATTTGCTCCTGATTGACCTCACATGTGTATCTTGGATTTGAAGAACATTTAGAAAAAAAACTTTTCATTTGAAATCCTGAACTGCGTTGTGCTGAAAAAGTGTGGCAGTGACGGACAAAACTATCATGCAACTTTTAATAGAGCCCCGGCGCATTTCAGTTGCAAGTCAATCAGCCACTTGTGCATACTGTATCGCTATCAATCCCTGCTCCTCTGCAGACAGGATGATCCTCTTAGCGCCTTAGCAGTCTGGGACACCGTCCCCACCTCTCACTTTTGCCAATTTGCTCCTGGAAGACCTGGAGTCCTTGTCTTCATTAAAGGAGTTCCTCATTGATCAATCACTGTCAGAGGAGTTGGTCTGTAATTGCGCTTTGGCCTAATCATGACTGACGTCTCATCCCCTCGCTCTGTCACAGGTCTCGGGAGAGAGAATGTTCCATGACTTTCACACCTTCAACCTCAAGGTAGGCCTCCCTTCCTCCTGTCTGTGTGGCTTATCTTTTAGGTGTGTGCCATCCTCTAATGAATATTAAGACTCATTTACTCATTAGCGGAGAAAGAGGACATGTAAATGAAGACGAAATTGACTTTTTGAATATTTTAGAGCTCCATTGACCTCAGGGGTTTGAGACTTAGTTTTTATATAAATTATTATATTCAGCTGGTGTAGTGTATGATAAAAGGTCTTTGATTTGTTATTAAGTATTTAAATTCAAGGGTTAAGACACTGTTATTTTCTTTCTCTTTGTAATAGGATTTGTGGCTCATATAACACATGCGGGTTCTGTTGTTTGATTAATTTGTGAGAAATTAATCTAAAAGAAAAGATGCCATGGAAAAAAAAATATAGGCAGAAAGCTTTAAATGATTAAAGGAGGTCTGTGTCAAATGTATCCATACGGCATGAATGAAAGCAGCTCGTGTTCATCAAGCCAAATTTAAAAAAACAGGGAGAGAGCCAACATTTACTCAACCAGTATTTAATCTACAGGTTGAAATAGAATGTTGCAGAAAATGTTTGGACCTCATATTTAAAAATAATAATAATGCAAAAAAAAAAGGAGACGCTTAATGTTTGCAAGTTACTCAGTCGGTGCTCATTAGTGACTGCTGGCAGGATGTTAAATATGAAACGTTTGCTATACTCACTGACCAAAATTGACCTGTCAGCACAATTCGTTGCACACTACTGCGCTTCGCATACTCAAGTGATTCACGGCAGCCACACATTTCAGGCAGATGACTTGTTAGGGGTGATATAGTTTAGCCATATTGTAATCTCAAACACAAACACAGACAATCATTCGGATCGTGTTCCGTGATTCTTTTTGTCCAGACGCAGCTTTTTCGAAACGATGGGAAATCCGTTATGTGAACGACGTTGTGCGTGCGTGTCGCTATGAAGCCGTATGAAAGCTCGGTACCGACTGTGTTTCGAGTGTTAAACCTCTGCGGAGTGCTACGTTGTTTAAAATGAATACGAAGCGCATTAAAGGAGTGATTTTCCAGTCTTAAACGGATAACTGTCCCTGAATATTAAACCCACCAGGCTGCAACAAAACCAGAGAGCCTGATTTGCGAGTCTCGCATTTGTGCATCTGAAATAGGTTTTTACATTGGTTTGATATCGCAGATTACTCTCACTCCCTGTGTGATCCTGCCTTAACACACGGTTACTCATTCTGTAAGCGTGATGTTTCTGAATGCCCACTCGGCTTGGGCTCAGTCCAGTGTCGAAATAAAAACAGCCAGGCTTGGCGTCTCACCCATATTATCGTTATTTCATTCTTTCTCGTTCTTACTTTTTTTTTTTTTTTAAACAATACCTGTCAGCTACTGTGGAAAAACTCCACATGATCCGCCTCCCTCAGCGCAGCCTAAAGATATGACCCCCAACCCCCAAAAAACAACCTTTTTTACTGAGAAATACTTAATTCAGTGCCTGCTGGTCTAGTTTAATATTTCCAAATGTCATCTGTGTGACATTTGTTGCACAATCGCCCATGCTTTGACTGGAGGGGGGATTGCGTTGTAGATCCTAGTCATTTTGAAATCTGGCTGCACTCAGAGTCAGAAATGCTAAACTCTTTGTCCCTGCAAAATCAGGATTTTGTTGATGAACAGTGCTGCTCAGGCAATATACAAACAGCATAGTGTGAAAATTGCTTTTCACTGATTACACAATGCAACACAATCAGTATTTTTTTTTTGCTTTATTTATCTGTCTGGCATAATTCTGTTTTAGTAGAACTTTCATAACTTTCACCAGTGAAAGTAAAAAAAAAAAAGAAGCATTAGGTTCTGCAAACAGCAAGTCTCTGCTGCCACTTTTTTTTTTTGCGATATTTAAATGAATACATTGCGCCGTGCCTTCACTTATCAATAAATAGACAAATTACCAGATGTGACAGTGTGCTGAGATTTAGAGATGGTGGCATTTCATCGGGATTTCATTGTGAGCCACGGCTGTTTGGGACCGCACGCTCGAGGGGGGGAGAAAAAAAGTTTTTAAATTTAAAATGCAATCAGCACAATCACCACAAGCAATCAGTTCCTCTTCATTTCACCTGATCGGGCCCCCCCGCTAAAGACGAGCTTGTTAAATGGAGCATCTTATCAGGCCTGGATTAAGTTTTGACTTTGATTAACACATGTAGTCTGAGTTTTGAATGTCAGAGTTCAAGTTTTTGAAACAGTTTTATTATTTTTATTTTTATTTTTTAATGGAAATGCCTTCAAGTTTCATTGTAAGACAAGGTTTGTTTGTCTGAATAAAACATGCTAAAATTGCACAGGATTAAAATATTCTCTATGAATTTAAAACTGTCGGGGGAGTTTGTTGTGTTCTCTGCTGTCTTCGACCCGTTTCTTGCTGGCTTTGTTTCAACTAATCTTGCTTTCTGTTTGCCTCTCAACATCGCTCTCCAAACATTGAACAAATATGTTGGAAACATTTTGCTGGGAGTATTGAAGTAAGTTGCATCAGGCTGAGGCCGTTCGGAGTTGCTAAACACGTTGATCATTAATATGCGACAGCAGTCCACTTTATTTGAGAGTGTAGATGTTCACCTTAATTTAATGTTTCTGATACATTTCCTGTAATACGGAGGTTGACATGGGGTTGATAAACGGTGTAACTTTACGCCGTTCAGTCTTCCTAGTATCGACTGAAGGTCTTGCTCTCTCGCGCCGTCTTGCAGTCCAAATAAAACGCTGATTCAACATATCACAGAGAAATAAATGACAGGTAAAAGCATTCTCTCCTCTGAGGCAACTTCCACACCGAAGAGTGTTTTAAGAATTATAGGAGTGTTAAGGTTTAAGTTTGGTATTGTGCATTCACCGTTGACAGCTGATCTCTGGTCAGGGAAAAGTCCTCCAATTCTTGTCACTGGACGATTGCTCAGTACATCTCTAGTGTCCACACATCAGATACAGTCAAATTGAAAAAACTGGAATGTTAAGAGAAAGTTTATATGCATCAGTAAGTGAAACATATTGTATAGATTAATTACACACACACACACACTCTGATGCTTTAAAGCTTCTATCTGTGTTAATAATGAAGATTCCTTGCTTGCAGCTAATGTAAATATGCCATTTAATATTAGAATATTACACAGGTGTCAAACTCGAGGCCCGGGGGCCAAATATGGCCCGTCGTAGCTTTTTATGTGCCCCTCTAGTCTCCAAATTACATCAATAAGTCCTTCCTGTTTTTCACAAATCTGCAAAATTCACACAAAATCAACAAATTTCCAAATTATTTTCTGATTTTACTGCAAATTTTCTCAAAATTGGTCAAAAACATTGAATTCGTAACTGATACTGCGAGTGATGGAGTAATAAAAATTCCTAACACGCATTTCTAAATGTTCACCACAAAATCTGTCATTTTGATTAAAAAAAACAAAACAAACTTAAACGATCACAAAATCCCAGAGGAACAGCTATTTATCAATATTTTCACAGTTTTAATTGGTTTTATCAATACCTTGTGGCACAACCGGCCCTTTAAGGACATTCCTTAAAGGGCCTACTCTGTGGTAGGCATTGAGTTTAAAAGGGCTGATAAAGTGTGACAAGGTAGCACCTTTAAAATGTCGTAGCTGAAGTTCATTAGAGAAGCTACGTCAAGCTGAATTTTAATGTCACTAAAGCTCATCTCCTTTGGGAAAAGTCTATCCAAGTGCACACAAGCTTCGTCCACACGTATTAAACCGTGGCCCCTGTTCACAGAGGGATAAGGAGGAGAGGACATCTCCTCACAGCAT
This sequence comes from Poecilia latipinna, assembly GCF_001443285.1. NCBI lineage: Eukaryota > Metazoa > Chordata > Actinopteri > Cyprinodontiformes > Poeciliidae > Poecilia > Poecilia latipinna. The sequence continues at coordinate 38,786 of NW_015113243.1, read as the reverse complement.
CCTCAGACACAGCTGCGGCCATGCCCCTAAAATCTAGGTTCACTTCCCTCTGGAAACAGGTCAACTGTGAACACCTTGCGTCTTCTACTCCAGATCTTTGCAGATTCTTAATTAACTCTTACAGTACATAGAGCGTGTGCTGCTAAATGTTAAAAATGCCGAAAGCTAAAAGAGGGCGGCATTTTTGCCATAAATCTCCCATCTAAGAATCAGCTCTAAGGACTGCAGAGGCACAAATATGCTAAGTTGATCCACATTTAGACAGTGAATCATTCAGATTGCACCGCTGCGGCTGCTTAATTAAACGCTCCACCGTGTAATGACTTTCCTTGAAAGGGAGTTAAATGTCTAAATGCTGCAGAATCGCTGTGGAGCTGAAGAGAAATCAATGGGACACAGTGCACGAAGTGAAGGTGTTTTCCGACTTTGTTTTTTAGAGTGGATGTTTTATATTGACGCTGTCCCTCACCCACAGAGCCAAAAGCTCATTTCTCTTGGTCCAGAGCATCGATCGGTGATGTACAAATGCTGTGCTTACTGTGTGCTTTCAGCAAACCCAGGTCTTTATATTTGTTTGTTTTTACTTCACTACTGTACATGTAAGGCTGCATTTGCATTTAGATATATAAAACCAGTGACTAAGGAGGATATTCAACAAAGTTATTTTGACATGATGAACTGGAAACCCCCAGGTTTACATCTAACCCTTTTTCTCATTCCATCTGTATTAAGTTGTTATTAAATGAGGTACCTTATGAAATGGGAATTAGTTGCAGCCAATCGGACAACCTTTTCACATGATCAGGCCCATCTCAGACCTTTAAACAAGAAGTGCCCTCCATCCCTACAGCTGCGAAGCCTAGTGGTTGGGAAAAAAAAAAAAAAGTTCCCAACAGACACAGTGACCTGAGTTTGAATCCCCCCGCAAGGGTTCCTGGCTCATCTTGGTTTAATGCGCTTGTCAAATGTTTTGTGAGGTTGTTCTGAAATTGGAGCAGAACTCTACTGTGTTAAAAAAAAAAAAAAAAAAATCTAATAATTTCACCTGTATTTGCTGAATGTAGCAACCTGGAGTGTATTTTTTGGCTTAAACAAAACAACAACAAAACAGCAACAACAAATAAATATATAAAAAAAAATACTTTTATGAAGATGTTCTAACAATGTTCTTAGCTTTTTTTGGTTATCAGTTAGCTGAACAAATTTGAACCCTTGGAGTTAATTATTTCCTTTAAGTGCTTCATGTGCATTATTTATCATATTTTTAGAGTTTGCCAGTTGTAGTTTTAAAATGAAGTTACCTTTATTAAAGTAATGGGTTGTGCCCCTTTATAGCTTCCAAAGCATCCTGAAAAAAATGAACTGCATTTATCTTTTTTTTTGTTTTGATTGGAAAGTCTAGCAGCTTCTTCCTGCCAGCTGAGCAGCAGTGCACAGCAACAGGTGGGAAATGGGCACCACTCATTATTCTCTGCTCCATGCTTTTTTTTGCATCTGTTGGGATGCTGTATGCCTGAATTTGCATCACTACTTACTGACTTACTTACTTTCTTTGGTTCCTTTGGTACTTTCTGAGGCATCACATTAATGTTCTTTAAATTATAGAAGTGGTTTGGTGGAAAAATCCTTTTTGGCTTTTTAATTAAAACAGAAAGTAAGGCTACTGTAAACCAAACTTGTAGCCTGTATTTTTCAGAACAGATTACTGTAAACCATATTTTTATATTGTTTGTTTATGGAAGCACAAACTGGTAGTAATTAACTGACATATTGCTTATAAAAGTCCATCCCCTTAAATCAAGTTTAAGATCTCTTGCTCATATCTTATATAACTGAATGTAATTTTACTCTAATCAGAACGTGAACCTTTTTTTTTTCCTACTTGTTTAAGTGTTCACATTTTTTTTAAAAAAGGTAATACTCTGTTTTTCATGCTTCTGCCATTAGAGTTCCTGTCTTTTCATCATAACTCGTAAATTAATCGTACGAGACAAAGACAGTCACTGCGGTCCATCCTCATTAAAAAAAAACAAAAAAACAAAAAAAAAAACAGTTCTTGAAATGAATACAGCCAACTTATCTCGCAAACATTTGATGGAATTGAAAGACCTTCGGAAACAGCCAAAGCTGGCAGGGTCACATAACTCCAAAAATGACATGCGATTATCAAACTCCCTCTGGCTCGAGACACTGTAATCCCCCAGATGTTGCTGTCTGCACAGCATGAGAGTTCAAATTAGATCTCTCAGACAATGTCGGCTTGTCTGCATGTGTAAACCCTCGGCGTTTAGGTCCCAAAATTAAATTGACCCCATCAGAGAGCTTAAGGACATGTAACAAAGCCCCCGGCGCTCTTATTACTTCATCTCCTTTCATCTCATCTCCTCTTTGTAATAAGTTTCCACTCCAGCAAGACCAGTGGGGCTAATAAGAGTTTTATCTGCTTTTTGATATTAGATATTAGCACCTCATCAAAGTTAAGCCAGCGGTGCGCTCGTTCTGCCTCCGAAATTTACATCAGCCTGACAATGTCTCCAAAAGAAATCTTATCGAATTTAAATTAAGGGCGAGTTGAATAGCCAGAAGGGTACTGCTTTCCCGTCACTCACGGAGCACAAATTGGTTTTTGTACAAGCTGGCTTTGTAAATCAGTGAGATCATAGTTTCTGTGAAATTGCGTTTACCTTTAATTTGCTTCTTGTGATCCAGAACCGTAGTTCATCTGGGTATGAAAACCGATCTAAGTGACTAATTCAGGGATCTGTTTCTTTTGAAAATTAAACAGTAAATATGTTTTGATATCACTTTTTTTTTTTCTTCTTTACTCCTATGTGTGATTCTTATTTCCTACAAAATGGATTTGGGTCATCATTAACTGTACACCATAATCATGATATTCATAATCAACATTAAAAGAAAATAACTCTTTATCGTTACGTGTGTAATAAATCTGTATAATACATGGGTTCCACATTTTGAATTGGATCAAATAAATAAATGCACTTTTCAATGGTATTCTAATTTACTGAAATTTTGTGTTGCTTTCATCAGACGCAGGTTGTTAAACGCATTTTTCCTCCAAATCGAGTAAACAAAACTATCAGGCAAAGTTAATTGTTCCCAAATTGTGTGAAATCTAGTTCGAGCGCCTGTGGAATCCGCATTTCTTTACAGAAACAGCAGGGAAAGGAAGCCCCAAAGGTACGTTCTGTTTGGAGAGTGCAAAGGTTTCACAACTCTTATCATCCCTTATGGCATCCGTTGTCAGGTTGTAGGGGAGAAAAATGACATATTAGCTGGAAAATATAGCTCTGAGAGATAGAAAATAAATTACTGCAGTGTGGCGAGGAGGAGAAGATTGTGAGATTTATCAAGTCGAGATGGAAATGCCTGCTAAAGTCTGTGTCCCTGCCTGGGAAAAATTAAAAAAGGAATCAAATGCCTTCAAGTGTTCAGAGATTGCAGCGGCGGGGAGTGTGTGGTTGTGTGTGCAAGTTTTGTAACCGTGTCTTCATGCTTGTTTTCTCATTGATTTGTTGCCCAAGTATCTTTTTTATTTTTATTTATTTTTTTATGTCAATCCCATTATGGCATATGCCAAAGGATGCGAACCTCATGACTGTGTCTGTCTGTAAATTGTATGGTGATATCAGTTTTTCTGGCTAAAATTCAGCTGACACACACAGTTCACAATTAGCCTAGCCTGTAGTCCCCCTGCGTCTTTTAACACTCAACAGATTTTTGTGTGAAACAGCTTGACTGGCAAAATCTATAATTGTACAGATAAGTGAACATGTTGGCGAGATAAAGGTTAAACTATCAGGGATGTGTTCTCCATCCGTCTGAAGCCAATTTTCCACATTCAGCTCCACCGTCGGTAGGTGTGAGAGAGGAAAAGGCAGGGAGGAAAAATGGCCAAGTCAATATTGATTGATCTGGAGCCTTAGCAATTACCTCCATGTGCAGAAGACCATGTTAAGGTCAGTATTATCTTAGCTCATTTTATGGGTCAGCGCTCTTAGCTTTAGCAGAAATAAATTAATGGGGTAAACACTTTAGCTCACCTTGATGAAATTTACAGCAAGTGGAAAAGCTTAGGTGGAAGGTTGCAGTGCTGGAGAGCGACCCCTTGATTTTCGCTGAACCGTTGTTAATTCAATGGTCTATAAATAACACTAAACTCAATTGTGAGAGGATGATTATATACCGTCTGAACAACATAATCTGTTTCATAGGACATCTCGGACTTTTCTTGAATGATGGGCAAAACCGTCATCTCCAAGTGTCGTTCCTACGTTCACCCATCCTGCCCCCATAAACATTTGAAGTCTGGACGAGAAGTGGTTAAGACTTTATGGGACGACCCTTCAGGAAGCCCAAAGTTCATCATTCATTCCAACATGGAAGTGCTGCCAGTCTGAATAGGAATACATTTTTTTAACATCCAGGTGTATCAGTAAGAAGTTACAGTTAAACAGTAAAAAAATAAAGAATTGGATACTATACAATAAGGTCAAATGTGCAATAACGATGCAAGTAATTTTTTGCCAAGTGCCCTAAATGTTGGTGCCTCCAAATGTTTAAGTGCATTTCTGTGATCCCTTTATTGCCGTGACAGGGGAAGCAATGCTGGTCTGTTTTTGTTAGATCAGAAGTCGTTGTCCCTCAAGTCAGCTTTTGCAAACAAGACCAAGAATCATTTTAAATCAAATCACGGTGCAATAAAAAATGATTAAGTATTCTATTGTTGAACAATATGTGACTTTTACACATTTTTATCTTGTTGATCTTACTGATCCGGAGTCTGTTATTAATGGAGAATGAACAGCAGATTTTCCTTATTTTTTGATTGTTTTAAGGACTTGACGAGGAATCAAAAAACAATGCAATAAAAAGACATAAAAGTAGACTTTTTTTTTAATATAATACTTATTACATTATGAAGTAATTTCTCTCACAATTACCTTTGCAAGTGTATTTGGAGCCGGTTCATTCCAACCCTCACCCCTGAAAAACCTCTTTTCAAGTTGCAGACAGCTCTATCTGTCTGTTATACTCAACGACTGGGGCAAACCGAATGTTCCAAGGTGAACAACTAAAACGTACTTTACCAGGAAGGAGTTAAGACTTGAGCCTTAATCCAAAAGATACCATAAATCCAAACGATACCATTAATATTTATGAACTGAGCAGGGGGGGGGAGGACATAATATCTTGTGAATATTAAATATCATGAGCTGAATAAAACTAAAATATCCTATTTTAAAAACAAAACACCATATTTCTCCTTCTAACAGTTGGCATTGCAACAATCCATACATAAACCCCGAGGCTGTGATCCAGCAAAGACTACATGGGTGCCGACAAGTTTTAACGTATTCAGACGCTGCACTCTTTATTTGTGAGGCTGTGTGCCCAAGGCTGCAATCACCATTTTAACTAGGTAAACAGCATTAGGCACACTGGAAGAAACAACTGTAGCATTCGGCGGCCGATGCGGTTTGCAAATAGCACTAGGAGTCTTTAATTTTCACGTTGCTTTTTGACACCTCGTATGTATTTCACTGCAGGGGGGAAAGGAGTGTTATTAGTCAAGCAAAACATTCGCTTTTCTGTGTATCGGCATTCCTCCGTGGCCCCTCAGGCTGACTAGCAACTAGCTCTGTTATGTTCTTAAGTCCAAAATAAATTCAATTTCCAATGCAGTGATCTCCTTAATGAAAAGTCGATGTCTTTCTCTCCCTCTCCTTCTCTCTCTCTCTGGGTTGCTCCCATGGGGACAGCCGGAAAGATGAATTTATTAACGGGACCGGAGACAACGCCCCTAGGGACGGACCTTTTCTTCTGATCCAAACATACTACACAGTGTGCGTCCAGTCACTTCCTCTATTACTACAAACGGCTTGTGTTGTGAAAATTAGCTGACACAGGGAGGTATGGCTGCATCGATCTGAAGAAATTCCTATTTATTAATTCCACATGTTGAAACTATCGATTATAAATTGTGGCCACTGCACTATTTTCTAATTGAGCAGACGTGTAACACATGCAGCGCCATCATAGCATGCGTTTCTTTCAAACTAAATAGATTTTTAGCTCATCAGACAAAGGAATGTCGAATTTTTTGAGCTAGTATCTGAACAAAAACCTGCAATCCTTTTCCGTTCAATGATTGGATTAATTTTGTATCATTCTAGTCAAGATTCTCTCCATACTTGTGAACACTTGACAGCTTTTTAAAAAAAACATTTATCATCGTTATTAACAGGCAACAAAGTGTCTCATCGGCAGCGTAACCTTCTGATAAGCGGGACATGAGGTTTTTGTCACAGCATATGGTAAACACTGCTACAGATAAGCTTTTATCCTTGTGCAGCCTGATGGAATGTACAATACAAGATGATGGGGGTACAGAAAAATGGCGTGTGTCAAAATATTTCCCATTGAATGCAAAAAAGGTTCTGAATCTGTTGCGACCACTATTAAAAGCACCCATAATGCATATTGTTTTGCCTATGTAAAGGAGGACAGGGAATGATATGTAATTTTATGTGAGTAAACGCAATCCTGCCTGTGGCTATAATATGCAAACAAGCATAAAGCATTGATAGTAAAATGGTTATTGCACCTTTGTTAACTTTATCCTATAAAAGATTAATAGAATTTTTGTTTTAAAAAAATGCAACAGGCACATTGTGAACATTTGAGATCATTTTAAACACGTATCTTTTAAATGGTTTATTGGATCATTATTGCAAATTGTCATGTCATTTTCAGTTGTGCTCAGGCTTGTGTTTTATAATAATTGCATTAATTTCTTTTTCTGAAGTTGAGAAATATAAAAGGAAATTCGGGATGCATTGTGAATTTATGATGGTATGAGTTACTTTTGAGGTTGTTAAAATAAGTATTTAGAGCAACAGCTAAGAGACCTAGCAAACGAGCATTGTAGCCACGGATTTAAAAGCTTTCTGTAAAAAAAAAAAATGTAATTCAGAAATATATTTATTTATTTTTCTCCAACAAAAAAAAAAAAAATATCTCTGCATGTGGACACCAGGTCTGATTACTGCTATGCCCCTTCTCATCAAGACATGACTCAAATAGGACCTGCATGGTAAAGTGAAGTACAACAAAGGCCCTGAAATACTAGACATCATGTTGAGATCCAGAGAAATTAAGGAACACATAACAGAAATAATCGAGATCTGTCCGTCTCGAAAGGGTTACAGAGTAATTACTAAAGTTTCGGGACTCTAGCGAACCACAGTGTGAGCCTTTATCCACAAATTGCGAAACATGGAACAGTGGTGAACCTTCCCACCAAAATTACCCCAGGAACTCAGCAATGACTCATCCAACATGTCATAAAAGACACACATCGTCGTCCAAAGAGATGCTGGCCTCACTTGCCTCAGTTATTGTCAGAGTTCACAATAAGAAAGAGGCAAATAAGACCCGCATTGCAGAGTTCCAAGACAAAAAACCACCAATGAGCAAAAATGATAAAAAAAAAGGACATTATTATTATAAAATATTTAAATTTGTTTGAGGTTCACTCCTCTGGTGTTGTAGATTTAAACGCTCCAAAACAGTCCACGCTCTGTTTCATTTAATTGCTGCAGAAGTGTGCAATAGAAGAACTCAAAAAGTATGCAAAATTTAAAATCCCACCTCCCATTATACAACGAAAGTCTATTTCTATTCCTGTGGGAAAAATGCATGCGCCTTCCTCTGAGAGGTAGCTTTATTGGATGCATCAGATATAGAAGATCTCTGTTCATCCTCATCTCCACAGTGTGACTCCCCCTCTCATGTGGCTGAACTGCCCATAAACAGACAGTGAGTGATTAACGCTGCTCTGCCATTGACATCATTTGCATTTTAATAGACCATAATTACAACCCTAGGAAAATAAATTGCAGTTTGAAGAATGTTTGAATTGCTCCAACTCTGCGGCTCTCCTCGTGAGATAGCAGCGAGCATATGCAAGAGCTGCTGGGATGGTTAATGCTTGACAGAGAAGAGATAAGGGCTGCAGATTGCAAAGACCTTAAAATATTGACAATTCCAACGTCAATTTTGATGCAGAACATTTTCTATCAAGATGGTATGGAAGATTTCTACTTTTAGCAGTTTTCTCACTAATGAAAAGGTCTGTAAACCTAATCAGATTTATATATATATATATATATATATATATATATATATATATATATATATATATAAAAAGAAGTTCTTATGACCATATACAAGCTGTGACACTAATGAAGTAGCCTCTCTCGCATTTTTTTTTGTAAGTTTTGATTTTTCATTAATAGCAGTGATAATTACTGTTTGTTCATTTCATTATCCCCTAGTCCTGTCTTATCGGCATACCTCACCTGCAGAGATGTGACACCTTCTTAGGATTTGCCGAGGGACGTCTAGCCCTGGCAGTTAAAGCCCATGTGCCTCTGTAAGCTAGAGTGACAACACAATAATACTCCCCCACGTCTAATCTTTCATTGGTGGATTATCAGATTAGAGGCCCCAGTTGTTTATGGACTTGGGGACTATCGAAAAAGTTGATCTGTCAAGTTTATCTTACACTCGTCCTATCGAGGCAACGTCAGGCCATACAGTCGGCTGCGGATGGAAGATAAGGCGGACGTAGTTGAATGGAACCTTTGGAAAATGAGAAACAAGGCTTTTCTTTCGACTCTGGCAATGATGCACTTTATCTAGTTTGGGAAATGGACCTCGCCAACAAGCATTACCCCCTCTTTTGGGTTTTCTTGATTTCTTTGACCTCCATAGTGTGGCAGAGCTTGCCTCTTTTACTTTTGAAGGGGCGCTATTAGAAATCATCCACCACTTTAAACTCAGTTCAGTGATCTGGAATCAAGAATTTCCAAAGACGACGCACGCCGTCCTCTTTCACCAGTTGTTTTGACAAAGCAACAGGCAGGCGAGGACGGAGGATGGCTCACCTTTAAAACGAAATGGCTCTTTCTGTCACAAAGCAGAAACTCACAGCTGAATGACTAAGAAATTAATTGATAATTGAAATTTTATCTGTTTTTTTTTTAAAGATGGTCCCTTCAGGTTTCGAAGAAAATGTGAAAATGTTCTTCATTAGATATGATTACATCATGATGCTGTTTTAGTAGTAAACCGTTATTAGAATTGACAATGCAACTTATGTCAACAGTAATTCTACACAAGCAGCAAGAAACAACGATGTGAATGGGGTTCGTTCACAACTGTAAGATGTCACTAAAGAGGAATATTACTGGTGTGAACGGGTCAGAGTTCCACCAAGTTATCAGATATTTATAAACTAAATTAATTGACTCTGACTCTATCAGATGTTGTAACATGTGTCATTACTACTACACTCTATTTCAGTGGCACCTTAACATGCCTGGCTTATACCACACTATGTGGCTAAGCTACAGTACCAGATGCCTAGCAAGGCAATACGGATGCATGTTTCCTCATTTTCTATTAAGATGCAAGGCAAATGTGCGATAGCAATGGTTAAAACTACCAATATAGTATGCATTGTTAAATCAGTATATTATGATATATGCTGGCATGATGTATTATGCTGGTTTTAAACATCGCTAATGCAGTTAATGAGTCGATGTTTGACTCATTAACTGAATCAATGTCAGATAATGAGTCGGTGTCATTGACTGACTTGTAACCTGTCAGTATTTGTAGGATTGGAAAGCAATTAAATGTAAAACAATAACTTGAGGTTATACAGAACATAGTAAATGCTAGCATAAACATTTTTTTAACTTTTTCCGGCATAACCGTAACAAACACTTCTACATGTGGCAGTTCAGTCATTTTGATTTTACTTAAATCCAAATGTCTTTACATCTTCTGTATTGGTTACATAACATTTCTAAAATAACAGTCCAATGTTAAGGATGTGCTGTAATACTCATGTTTGGAGTTAAAAATGAGAGATACGTGTGAATTTCTGTCTTTAAGTCCAAGAAGCAAGTGAGGCTAAATTTATAGTCTGTCTCACAGTTTACAGCAGCTGACGGCTAACTATTGATGGCTACATCATACTGTTTTTTAGTGAATCACATTGATCAGCTGGTGGCTAAAGTGTCTGAGGTCATATACTATCACGGTTTTATAGCCTGATAGCCTTTAAGTGTTGGAGCAAAGTGCCAGCAAGCAGTGGTTTGAATTTATATGTGCAAGCACAAGACTTGTATTTTAGAGTAGAAACAGCAGAACACCCTCCTAAAGGGATAATAATAATTCCTCTGTCCCATTCCTATCTTATTTATGGCTTACCGCGCTGGTTTGTCATTCCGAGCGAGCGTGATTATTCACGTGGCTAGCACATTATTCTAGCAAATACCGTAGCTATAACATTTTTCATATCTCATTCCAGGATTCTGATGAGAATGCTCTCAAATCCATTTCCCAAACTATTGCTTATTCTATGCATCTAGAATATGGCTCCCCTGATCACTTTATGCCTCCAAGGTGTGATTAACCAAATGTGCATGGATTTCAAGTTAAAAGCATAAAAGGCTGGTGTTTGGTAAAGAAAGAGGGGAAATAAGGCTGGGTGGAAGTTCACATTATTTCACTGAAATTAAAGTTCCAGTCGCCTTGTGTCTCCTAACAAGGTTTATTTAAGGTTATCTTAAGGTACTTTTAATTACAAAATGTTATCTCACAGTCTGGGTGCATTCAGTAATAAAACAGATTCCAGAGGTCTGGTGTAGTGGCACACATTTCAGAGATGTCGCTGCTCCACCATACCTAATTCAGATGAATAAAATATATCTCACCCTGTTGCCAAGACCTGGAGAAGCCTACTAATGACCCATTTAGTAAAAAATTGCGTGTTTAATGCAAGAAACATCCAAGACATTTAGGACTGGCTTACCCGCTACTTCTTCAGACAATAGCTCTTCCAGCTAGTTATTATTGTATTTCCCAGAATAACTTCTGAGAAACATGTTCCTCTATTGCCATGTAGACAAATGGAAGAGCAGATGTCCACCACATGAGCTGAACTCGACTCATTTGTAGCACTTTGTAGTTAATTGTTTCCTATGGAGCTTTTTTGGAAGGATAACATCTTCCAGCGTTGCCTAAGTGCCCTGCTTGTGGCTCACAAGCAGTAAGTTTCATATTCAAATACTCCCTAATGCTGTTTGGCTTCCTGATCTCCAGCTCAGGTGCAGAAACCTGTTAGGGATTTGAAGAGCTCCACCATAGCAATAGGACACCTGGAGACCTCATATGTGCCACTCGAATGAGCAGCACTCTGTGCGTTTATGTGCTTTATTTCACAAATAATTCAAGCTGTATTTCTAGTTCCCGTGCAATCAATAATGAACGCCAGCGTATGTCATTAGTGAGGTAAGGCATTGATTTTGTTTCCTTCTTTAAATCAAAGACGACTATTTCTGGAGCGATTGCACGTTAGCCAGGACGTTGCTAACCGTGCAGCAGGCTTGGTCAGTGTTGTAAAATTCCTTAATTGCTTCTGTGTCCCTCTCCATAGTCCTCGTCTTAATGACAGCGAGCTACACACGCCCAACCCCCACCCCAATCTACCCAAAGTGGATTAATTAAATTGGCATATCGCCATACTTGTGATACGAAATCCGATGCTCACGTCTGAAGCATTTGAAGTGTCACCCAAGATAATAGATGTGGAAGAGGTTCCTTATTCTCAGAGACCAGCCTCCTAATAGCACCACAAGCCATCTGTATTCTCATTTCTACAGCAGTCACTAAATCAACACCCTCGACACAAGCCCGAGGATGTCTCCGCACAATCATGCATGACAACATCAAAGCTTTACTTTATTGCCTCTTCTCTTCTCAGCCACCATTAACTGCTCTCTGAAACTAAAAGCAGTGGTGCCGCTGCAAATATTAAGTTGGGGGTTAGGGCGCAAACGCACGCAAAAACGCCAAAAAAAACCCCAATTTGTGTTAGTTGTCAGTGGTTCCTGACTGATGGATGTGTTTTAAGATGGCTATGAATTTATCAAGAATTAGTTAAAAACAATTGTTTTGTGTGTTTTCTGTTGGTAAATAGGAACTTCTTTTATCAAAGGCAGCCCATTCTTAGAGACCTCCATTTTTTTTTTTTTTGATAGACCGTTTGCGTTCCCTACCTTTTCCACATGTAATCAATCATAAACCCATGCTATGTTGGATGAATGGAATCCCTAGACTTCTAAGAGGAGGATGTTGCAGTGATGAGCTGGATCTGTCACTGGGGAGCGCCCACAAACAGATTGAACTGGCACCCAAGATGGATATGTTGACACTTCATTCTGCATGTCTCTATTTAATGATATTATATTTCATTTCCAGAGCAAAGAAAACACCATTACCCAAAGCAGTGAGTCGTAACAAGCCATTCTGCAGCACATTCCGGTCCTCCTTGGTGGTATTGTAATTGAATTAAAACAACACAAAGTTTTGAGGGAGATTGCGTTTGGTGCCGTGTGTTCTTTTCCGTCGTCGCACGCCAAACGCATTTATTCGCGTACCATTTTAGGAAAACTGTTTTTTCCAGCGTAGTTCACGTGTAGCCAAACTTTGAGAGCGAGAAACGGAAAGTTAAACTTGTTTCACGGCGACCTTATTGACGAGCCAGAACACCATCCACATAAATATTCATTTGTTATTGCTTTTAGTGCTTCACGGAAATCATGTCAGTTTGTATGCAGCAGCGTGGATATTGGTAGGCACTGGCCTCCTTGGGTAATGCACATATCGGTTCACCAAAGGTCTCGGCATTGCACAGTTGAGTTTGCAATTTGAAAGTGTTGAGTCCATGGCTCTTCTGTAATATCGTCTGTGACGGAGGAGCCGTCACAAGCCGGGACTTAATTATGAGTCCGTGTCAACATGTGTACACATATATACATAAACCTACACAATCGCTAACTAACTTCCGTTCCAGCTTAAACTGACGCGGTTCATCGTGGGTGCACACGCGGTGTTCCTGCTTCAGTTAGCATCCATCCTAACCTGTTTTCACTTCCAAACGTTTTAATCGTTTTGTTTTCAAGCAGGGGTATTTCCGGGTGTGGCACGCTAGGAGTCAGGTGATGACGTAGTGACGTCATCGGAACATACTGAGTGTTCTCTATTACATGATTAACTTGATTATTGTATTTTTGATTACAAGTTTATTTTTTTCTCTTTATTAATTAATTAATTATTATTATTATTATTATTATGTACCCTTTAAGAGTTTATTTGAGTTAGAAGTAATTGTTTAATTGTTTTTGTTTGCTTGTTTGGTCTTTCTGTGGGCGGAGCCTGTGGCTTTAAAAGCAGGGCTCTGCGCCACAGGGAGTCAGTCTGTGGCTGGACTCCTTCCATGTCACAGTGAAGGTGATGGACTTTTTCCTTGAAGGTACTGCTGTTTGTTTGTTTTGACCTATCTGGACGTCCTTGTATATATTTTTGCACCTGCCATCTTTGTCCACTTGAAGAGCTAAATAAATTTCACCAGAGTGAACTCTGGCCTTGGGCAGTCATATTTCTGTTTGTCCAAGTCATATGAGAACGCCGTCACATCGTCGACTACAATTTCACAAGAAAGCCGTGCAGGTAGCTGCTCCCAGGTGTAAGGGGCTTGTTGCTCCAACTCCTGAATAAGACATTGACGTTTTCTTCCAATGGCCAATGATGAGCACTAGTGTTGCGTGTACGTGTTTGCGATCGCCGCCATGCAACGAGTCTTTGTCGACTCATTGCGTGAACGCACTTTTTCATGTGTGTTTTTAATTGCATTTCTTATTTAATGGAAACAGAAATTGTGAAATTTTATTTTTGTGACACTAGCAGAATATTGAAAGAGTTTCGTGCACATTTGTAGTGGAAACGTAGCTTATTTGTTATTCCGTGGGCCCTTTTTTTTTATTTTTCAAATGCTCTTGGATTCATGTTTGAGTCCATGGCATCTTTAGTATAAAGATACATTTAAAATAAAAATCGGTTGGAGTGTAAGACTAAACTGAAAATGGATTGCAAGGGTTTCTTTTTAGCAAGATAAGAAAACATATGGCCAAATTGTCACAGAATGATTTACCAGAACAAATCAGCCACCTTGCATGGATATCTCAGTCCCCAGATTTAAATCCTAAATAAAATCTGTGGCATGAGCCGATTAGAAGAGATCTGTAAGAGAAGAATTGAGGCACTGCGCCCCAAATTGAAGGCTAGACTTCTACCTTTTTAGTATAAGAATACCACTGCTACTGCAGTGAAAGTTTGATTTATTTTGCACGGCTTTTCACGCCTCTACCAGGAGTGCCAACAAGTGTTGAGGGCGCTAAATAAATGGTCAGCCAACCAGTAGGTCACTAGAATTTGTCCTCGGGCAACAATCGAGTTGATTTCGGACAATCCAATACATTCAGAGCCGGCGCCGATTACTAACCTAAAATTGATTCCTCTGCTAACTTGTGTTAAGTGCTTTGAGAGCCATGGCGGCTTTTTGAATGTGTGGCCTGTTGTTCTGAGCACGCATTGAAAAAGCAGTTGCAATTTCAATGGGTGTAATATTCTCACCGGGAAAGAAAAAAGGTGGCAGCAGAAGTGGACTAAGTGCCCCCCGAGGCACAAATAGGAGGCCATTCAAAAGACCCCAACAAGGGACTGCAGGGAAATTGATTTCAGCTTTATTTCTGATCAAATGCATGCCTGTGCTGGACGGGTGACCCACCGGTGGGGGTCGTCCACTCCAGTTAGGGTGCCACTGCGGCACATATGAATGGTCAGTCGCATCCCATGAATATTGAGCCACAGCAACACCATTTCACACATTTAAACGTTTAAGAGGTAACCCAGAGCAAATGGTTTGTAAGTGACGATATTTAGGTTGGGGGAGAAACCCATTTAGTAAAGTAGTTTGCAGTAAGTGCACCACATGACCCCCACTGAAAAATGTAAGTAAAAAAAAAAAAAAACTGAAATGTTTGTGGGGCAGTGTTATTGGCACAAACTACATAAAGACATAAAAGCTTTTGCGACTGGCTGCAGGCATTTCCATGAAAACTGAGAACGGCACATGTTTTTTGCTCTATTGATAATCTGAATGCTTTTCCACGTTGAGCTTAGGCAGGAGAGGACATGCACATGTGAATGTTTGGCTCACTGAAGAGGTTTTAAATGCATTTTTATTCATTCACTCTAGCTAATCTGAACTATTTAGTTATTTATTTCAAAAGCAGATAAGCAGCAATTAACATCATGCTGAATTTAATGAGGGTTTTTTTTTTATGTCAAATGTTCAAACATTCCCGCACAATTACCTTCTTTGAACTTTTTCATTTTAATTATGTTGAAGCTGGTTTTAGCCACTAGCCCTACACTGATCAAGTATAACATTATGACCACCAACTGGTGAAGCGAATAACGCTTTTGTTGTCGCACCTGTTCATGTTCATGAGACAAATTTAAGTGAAGATCTAAATCCTTGAGGGGAAATTCTAATTGGAGTCTGAAGTCTTTCAAGAGCATGTCTTAAGTCTTGGACTGAAATAAACATTTTCTCATCAAGCATTTTAGAAGACATATGTTTAAAAAAAATTACATAAAAGTTGAATGCTGAAACGTGATTCAGCATGTAAAAACTGTCGTGAGCGGTAGTCCAGCTTTTAGAGCTTGAGCGATTCTTAAATTTCGAGTATTTTTGTTGTGAGTCCAAGTCAGGACAAAAGTCCTCGTCTTTCTTTCTGAACAGTTAGTCTGCTCAGTGAGTCTCTGATAGACTCACAGTGATAATAGTTTTCAGTTGGTGCCCACGAAACCATGTCTCTTAGAACAGTATTTGAAACAGTTATTTTCTCTCCTCTGCTCATTGTTTCATTTGTCTTTTTTTTTGTTTGTTTCTTCAGTACCATTATTTCCAAAGACTTTTGAAATTTCACCTGTATCACCAGTGCACAAAGTGATATTCATTCACTAAAATGTCTTATCTGCACAAAATGTATTTACTTATTTTAAAAAGGGATGACACAAATGAGCTAATATGAGGCTTTTGGTCCAGATTTAGCCAAAGAAACAAATTTTCACCTGCAGTCCCTTTTTAAGCACGATCCTAGATCAGCAGGGGAACGACCGAAAGCTATCAAACAGATAAAATGGAAGTTATGAAATGCATATCGTGCAGTCTGACCCAAACTACATTTAGCTTTATTTGACTTATTAATCTGTCTTATTCACTATGCTTGACATTGTGAAGAGTGGGAACAAAATGTTGTACATGGTCAAATCTGAAGTTTTTAACAGTATTTTACAAGAACTGGATAAATTAAGGTCAAAACAGAAAGAAAATATGTTTTTTATATATATATCTATATATATATATATATATAGATATATATATATAATTTGTTTCAGGAACCATAATTGTGCCCTACATCTCAGTGTATGAAGCAGGACAGGAGCACTGCTCGAGAAAGGAGTGTTGCATTGGCCATTTTCTGTGTTACTTCAACACCACAAACCTCCAGGCTGTGCTGGCTGCCAAGCTGCAGTCACCCACAGAGTTGTGTGCTTATTTTCTCTGCCCTCGTCTTGACCATATGGAGCATAAGGGTCACAGGGACACTGTGTTTCACAGATTTGTCTCTGCGTGCCATGGGGTGTGTACATGCACAAACACGTGGGTATATGTATTGTCGAGTCTGTGAAATGAGCCAAAATCTGCTCACTGGGGCTGGTGCTCTTGGCAGTCAGAGGCACTGGTTTTGTCAGCATTTGCATTTTTGTACAAGCAAAGAATTCTTTAATAGACTCGCGAGTATTATTTATGAGAAGGGTCTAAAGATCACCCTTATCTTTCTAATTTAATAGAATATTAAAAACGAAACAAAAATGGCGCCGCTGCAGGTGTTGCTGCTAAAATAATATTGCATGTCTCTATAACGTTGAATATTTTAATGCGTTAGCGTTTAGTGAGAATACTAGAAGCAATATCATTATTAATGTTTACTGTCATAGTAAATATTTTTGAGTTATTGTGATTATGGTGAAGGGATAAGTATCAGGAGATGAAGACGCTGCAGATGTGTCGAGTTATTTTGTCTGTAATGAATAGCCAGCGGCCTTGTTAGAAAGGTGTTTGGTAACAGATCCACACAGGGGTGGAGGGCTTGAGCAAAAACACTGAGCTGGACTTTGTTGAAAGCAAAATGAAAAGAAGTTATTTCACATGAAGCTCTCTGTCGTTCTTCGTTTTTAAAGCTACTTGACAAATCGATGATTGTTTGTTGGCTTAGTGTGCTTGATTGTCTCCCCCAGGCACTAACTGACTAATATATATTTTGACTCAAAAGTTTTACAGACATCTGTTTTGGGGAATATATGCCTTCATTTGAGGCCTTTAAGTGTTTTTTTTATTATTATTTTTTAATAGAATTAGGTACACATTTGAGTTTAATGCACATTCTATGTTTAAAGGTTACCTATTCGGGGTCAAATATATACATATACCCATGCTAATATTAATATATGGATAAATGCACTCCAGCATGTTGCAGGAAAAATGACACTCTTTATCTGGTCTTAGACAACCTTCTGTCAAAAGTCTATTATAAGTGGACCACTGCCTATTTCCTGTTTAGAATTTGCAGATTCTTGTATTGAATGTTAATTCAAAATTGTGTAGGTTCTTTGCAGACTTTCCATGTCATTTTTCAAATAAAGCCCAGCTTGGGAAGCTGAAATATGCAGACGTAATACTAATTGACACGCTACTGGGTGGAAGCAAAGCTGCCAATGCAGAAGCTGACTGGTGCTGACAGTAACAAAGACCACCTGCTTTGGCAGAATTTGGCAGAAAATGCATTCCGCTGTGTGTATTAAAGCTTAACTCTTAATAATTTTTTAAAATATATTTGTTAAAAATGTCATGACATTGTAACAGTACAACATGCAACACATGTGTGAAAAAAAATCAAGCTTTTCCACCTCCTTCCTGTAGTCCTATTGCCACCGGTCAAAATAACAAACCAGAGCCAGGAGGAAGGTCTTAGCACTGTCAATCATGCTGGTGTACCCACTGCAAACATGCTAATGGCAGAGAAACTACTTCCTGTTATCAAAAACCTGTTTTTCCCCTACGGCCATGCTAACTAACCTGCACATTTACGGGAGGAGCTGTAGCACAGCAGAGAGCATCATTAAAACTAGAAACCAACCAATGCCTGACTCGCATGCGCTGTTTTTCACTGTTCCTGCTCGTGGTGCTTTCCATCATGCCAGTCCAAGGAAAACTCTACAGGTAGATGATGAATGTTAATGCCAAAGGCCGAAGAGTCTATGCGTGCAAAATGATAAAGTGTCTTCCATCCCATTCCTTTCTGGTCTGGGGTCTGCTTGTCAGAGCTGATGAGGTAACACAGTATCACCCTCTCATTTAATTGCCAAATTAATTCACCCATCACAAAGCCCTAATGACACCACCGCTAACCGATAAATCTCTGAATTTGATCCAGCAAGTCCACCATTCATCATAACTGACTGCTTCAGTATGCAATCAATACGGCCCTTCCAGCACCAGGAACATCTACACCTTACGAAGTACACTGTTGTGGCGCGAAGAGGGCTGTGATAGAGTAAATGCATGGCCGGGCCAAAGGGGAAAAGCATCAATCATAAACCGATGAATTCATCAACAGCACTTTTTTTTTTTTAAGCTGGTTCTCTTGATAGGAACTCATCTACAGTTGATCTTAAAAGTGACTCCCCCCTGTTAATTCCCAAGGGTCTGACATTAAAAAATAAATAAATAAAATTCATGATAAATCTTTTTTTTTTTTTTTCCACCTTAATTGTGGCAAGTACCCCATACATAAACTAATCTTTTAGAAAGAAAAGCTGTATAACCTAATTGACTAAAATAAACTTTTCTTTTTGAAGTGTTTTGAAGTGCTTTGTTTGTTTGTTTGTTTTTTTAGATTTTGTGGCGCTACCATCCTTTATTCACAGTGATCAGACAGGAAATTGGCTGAGAGAGAAGGGAGAAGACAAGACGGCGAGCAAGGGTCCTGGGAATCTGTGTAGGGAAACGACTGCATTGATATGAAAAACTTCTTAATATAGAGCAACCCGGTCTGCTGCTACCGGAGCTGGGTAGAGGGACATTAAAAAAGTATTTTACAAAGGGGCCACAGAGTAGCTGATCATATTGTCTCATTTAATATTTAAAATTGTCATCAGGCAGATATAAAATAGAAAAGTATACAAATGATGATATTTTAAAGTTTGAAGTGAAAAATTCAAGCTGTTTTTTTTTTTTTTTCATATTAAATGTATTATACAGCAGGTACCGTGCATATATAAGTGTAAACAAGCTTAAATATAAAAAATAGAAATATCCCTTTAACAATAGCACATTCCCATTAAAGAAAACTGACAATAAACAATGTGATTTTAGTTCCAGCTCTGTAGGTCGGGTTACTGTAGATTTGTCTTTTACTTTTTATATTAACACTCTAACAGATTTGAGTGTTAAATTAAGGGTGGAAAAAGTTTCAAACGTATTTGTCGTGGTTCCACTCAAAAGAAAATCTGGACTTTGAGAACCTCGAGCTCCACGGCGACATTGTACTTGAGTTACGTAAGAGTTGTTGTGTTGGACCAGCAAGAAATCTGGACGCCATTAATAATTTGTTGGGAGAACTCGCAGCATCCCGAGTGCACTCACCTTCCAGTTTTCTTGTTCACAGTTGTTTAAATGTTTAAATCTTGGAAAAGGCTGAATAACAAGTGCACATTTCGGTGTTTGTCCACGCTCGCATTGGACACACACCCACAAACACGCACGCAGGCAGGCAGGCAGGCAGCATCAAGCCGCAGGGTGAAAGCAGCTCTGCTCACTCAAGGGGAAAGTGAACAGCTGTGCCCGTGACAGCTGGAGCAGTCATGACATCCCTTCACCAAATATCGGGGACGGCTGCGGACACACAATGGCAAATCAGCCGAGAGGGGTCCATTTACAACCTGGACCGGCCGCCAAGGCTTCAGCATGCAACCGGGCCGAGCTTGGTTTTTCCGAAACACATTTCCAGTGATAATGTGAGAAGTAATGAGTTTCTCCTTGGTCTATATCCCATATAATAGTCCCTCATTTGCTACAAAACAAGCCAATGAAGAAAATTAGATAATGCTGCGGCTGTGAAAAATGACTTGAATGCTAATGTTTGTTTTTTTGGAGGTCCGGTTTAAACGACTTCTCATCAGATTCTCACCAGAAACTTTCGCAGCATACTTTCCTAATCATTTCCGAAACAACAGGATGGTAATTCAATCAGGGGGGGAAAACATTTCCTAGACTCCTCAAAATAGGCTCTGTGCGTTTTTATATTTAGTCTGCTTTACTAACTAACATGGGCGGCATATCAATCATTTGCCTTGCTCTGGGAAAACGTTTAGGAATGAAAATTGTTATCAGATGCAAAAACCTGTCCTCTAATCAGAACGCAAGTTTTGCTTTTGCTTCAAATATTATCCGCGGCGGATGCCTAAGATGTGCTAGAGCTAGTTGCAATAGTGCGGGAAGCATTTAAAAGAAAGAAATCAGTCTACTATGCAAATGAGCATAATCACCTTCAGCCCCGTTAGCACCAGACCGATTTTAATTACACCTTAATTTCATGTATAAATACCCCCCCAATTCAGGCGAGCCGCTGCAGTAAGCTGCAGCAGAATAGACTGTGTGGGAGGACTGTATAGGTACAGATAATTACAGCTCACTGTTATGGACTTCTGATTATATGAGGTGGTGGCCAACATTCAGTGGGATTTTCTCCAAATACCACTAAATGGACTTCATCGGAATGATAGATGAAAGTGCATCACGCTAATGGTAGTGGTGAACAGCAGAGCCAGAACAGGCTCCTGTAATGTTGACAGCACATGGAGGCCAGGCTATTTTAGGATGGCCAAAGACAAACAAGAAGAAAGTAAGCTTGCTTTTTGATACTGCAAAGGGGGGCAGGTGAGGTCTGCTTATCACTGGTGGTCAATGGGGAAGGGCTAGGGTAAGAGATAGGAGACACTGTGGACATGTCCAAGCCTCACACTAAAACAAACGTCAGCACACACCTGGCTGACTTAACTCACACTTACCTTAGTTTGATTTGAGAGCAGAATTCATCATATTAGATGAATCTCAACTGGCCCAGAGAGGCATCAGAGCTCAAAATATCAAGTAACGTGCAAAGGTTTCAGATCACAATGTACCATTTATAAATGTTGTGCATCAGTGTTCACAAAAATACCAAACCACAATTAAAACAAACTGATATGC
Source organism: Poecilia latipinna (assembly GCF_001443285.1). NCBI lineage: Eukaryota > Metazoa > Chordata > Actinopteri > Cyprinodontiformes > Poeciliidae > Poecilia > Poecilia latipinna. Next base: position 17,467 of record NW_015113243.1, on the reverse strand, counting down.
ACCATGGTTTCAGTACACGGACAGCCTTTTCAGTCGTACACAAATGCCAACAGGTCACACAAACAACTACAGTGTGAACGCTGAGAACTCGTAGCTAGCTATTTTCAGTCGCAAAGAGGTGTTTGAAAATGAAGGAAACGAATGTTGGAACCCATTTCAAAGGAAGAACATTTACGTGTCGAGATGAGTCTGGAATTCAAGCTACAAGACGGAGTTAAACTTTCAGCTGATGCAGCGCTGGTCAGTTCCTCTGTTACATCCATTTTAAACTTTAAACCCCCGATTGTTAAAGAACTACTTACGCATGCTATGGTCTTGCCTCAGCTTATATAATTAATTATAACTGCTTATGGTAGGTAATGCTACAGCAGTTTAATTTAAAATGTTGTTCTTATAAGAAATGCACATTGGAAATCAGCCACACAATTCACACAATATATTGGTGCATTCGGCATATCGCACAGGAGTACCCGGAGAAATTACCATGGTAACCTGTTACTGCTTTAGCAGAGACTGTAGAAAAATTCAGTTTGTGGAGTGTAAACGCAGAGATCCATGGGAATTGTATGCTAACTTCACATAGAAAGGCTCCAACTGAAACTCCAGCTGGTAAGCTGGTGTGAGGCACCAGTGCTGTAACCACCAGACCACCGTGCAGCCGTGATGTGACTCAAGGCTGTACGAAATCAGGATGTTGGTAAAAAAAAAAAACTACACTGACAATAAACGTGGCGTGCTGGATTTTTCCGCTGCTTTGAAAACTGCACACTAAGTGGAATTTTATTGAGAACACCGACGTGTTAAATCTCCGCACATATATACGTTTCCCCCCCCCCCTCCTCCGAATGAGGTTATGAGAAAACCAAAGACTCCTGCTTGTGTTTGCGGCCACTTCTGTTTTCCAGTTTAAGTGGCATGACTTTGTAAGTTTCCTGGGTTTAATTAGCTCAATAAGGTTGAGCAATTTTACAGACTGAGCTCCATGTTTTGTGCTTTCCTCTTTGCATAAAAATGCCACATACTGCGTTTTCTAAGTTAAAATATATATACAAGGGGACGGAGGAATAAAAAAAAATCACCCACATCGAAGAGCACATCTTGAGGAGCTATTACAGTTGAATGACTGGATTTGCTCTATAAATAGTATTTTTTTTTTTCTTTTTCTTCCCAGCAGGGATGGAAGATTGAGCTTTGTTAGGGGAGATGGGGGGGAGGGGGGTGAAAGCATGAGGAGCATATGCTTGGGCACAGCTTTGTTCAGCCTCAGATGTTCCTTAACAGTTGATTTCCTCAAGTTGTGTTTCCTTTTTCACTAAGTTTATTGTACTAATTATTTTTCAGCACGTTCCACTCGGGTGGTTCACGGCTCACTCCGAACACACCCGGCCCAGCACGGGGCCTCCTGAATATCTGCTCAACTGTGTGACACATTGGTTTTCTGAATACCGTGGGCTGTTTCTTGTTTTTTTTGTGTGTGTGTGTGTGTGTGTGTGTGTGTGTGTGTCTTTATTGCAATGCTTGAGAGCTGATGGAGCGTTTTCTTGCTCTCAGCTTTTGCAGCCAATTAATATCCGCTCCGAGAATGAGTCACTCTCGCAGCGTTAATATTCAGGTAATCTCGTGTATATCAAAAAATCAAATTAGTGTTTTATATGTTGTGTTGGGAGGTGATTTGTATTCTGCGGTACGCCACCTCCTGTCATGCTGAAAGGCTCAGAAAACATGAACCAAGCACTTTCATTATTCTCAAACTGCATTGTGATGCCACTTGTAATCACCGTAGACAAACGGCGTACACACGGACATGCGGGCAGAACAGCATTGTAGTCAAAAAAAAAAAAAAAAAAAGAAAGGAGCATGTCTTTGTAATCCATGTCAGGGAATTTTTTTTTGCCTCTGTATTTTCCAATTCCTCTTCAAATGTTTAGATTTGCTGCCTGGGGCCTTTTTCTATCCCCCCTGGTGGGGAATGGTGCACACCTTTACGCCATTGTTACCCACAATATCTGAACTTGTATTCATTTTCTGCTCCGAGTAACTTCTGTGGTTTGACCTGATTGGAAAATATTGAAGATTTCAGCGTCCCAGATATCGTGTTGTCTGAAATGTCAGCACAGAAAATCACATCAATTCTGCTGCTCTTTGTGTTGTTTCTGCTCTTTGCCACTTATTTATTCATTTATTTTACTCTAGAGAGAAGATAGAGGGGGAAAACAGCCAGATGGGTGGGTTTTTCTGTAAAAGAAGACAAAAATTAAAAATCAGAATAGGAAATGAAAGCTAATTCAAGATCAGTTTTTTGTTGTTTGTTTTGGGGGGGTTTCTGATTGAGAACTTGAATTATGATTTTCATTTTTGACTCGGTTTCGGCCAGCGAAGAAGGAAAAAAAAAAAAAACTTGCTGCATCTCCTGCAAAGTGCAGAAGTGATGAAGTGCAACAGCAGTCAGTGAAATGCTCACGCTCCACTGATCAGAGCGTGAAACTATTTTACCACAGCAGGATGTACCTTACTGCACAAAAACCGTACAAAAACGAAACCATTGTTCACTCATCCGCTCACTATAATGTGTTCATTATATGTGAAAAAAAAACAACTATAAAACTGTCTCTTTAAAAGTGCACCCCAAAATTTATTTAATGTACACAATACTTAAACCAGATAAAATAAAGAATTCAAAGTCAACATTTGGGCAATTCTATTTTAATCTAATTGTGGATTCAAATCCACATATTTCAAGTGGATTTGCTCAGTTAGCTCAGTTTGTATTAATCAAACTTGCATTCACATCTTAAGTAAGGTTCACATCATTTTATGCTTTTTCTTCTTCTAAAATTGCCAATTAGGACCACAGTCAATCAATAGTGTTTAAAATGAGTGTGGTTTGCACTTTTGTCATTCCCACGCCACTCTGATCTGAACCAAGGCAGGCAAGGTGAAGTCTGCATCAGCTCCTCATATTTACATATGAACTACAGTGATTTCCCTGTGGCCTCTCGGTGGCCTTGCAAATACCACACGACACGAAAACCAGGGGTGATGCACGGTATTAATGTGAAACTAAAGCTGGTGGCCAAACCAGTGTGATACGCCACGTAATTGCAGCTCCCAGCTGAACGGGCCATAAGCCGCCAGAGACCTACTGACCTTGGTGAAAGTTAAAATTGTCCCCACGCTTTCACATGACCCAGTTTGTCACAGAAATATGAGCAGCACATTAAGCAACTCTGAAATGATGTTGGTAATGACCAGTTGCTGCACAGGTAGAGAGAAAGCCATTTTAAGAGGCAAGTTATTATCCGCCATGAACCCCGGGGGAGAAAACTGTGGAGTCGTATGCTAACATTACCTCATTGATGTTTTAATATGTCAGTATTTTAAAAAAAAAATAAAAAAAATAAAAAAGTTGTACAAAATGGCTTCAGAAAACATGTTCATAAGCGACAGATTTTTATAACTGACTGAACAACTTACTGTCTCTCCTGGTGCACGCTGCTGTTTGCAACTCTTTCATACTCGTAGAAGAAATCCGTAGTGCTTGTGCTGCTGCCTCGCAATCATTTGGATGACAAATAACGTGACGTCTTTCAAAGCGACAGATGCTTCCGACTTCGTTTCCTATCACTCTTCTTCCTTTCACACGGAGGCCTGCTTGGCACATCTGTTCCCTCAACAGTAAAGCAAAAGGCGGGAAAGACGGCTTAAAATGCCACACTCATTAATTATCTTTGTGAAACTTAAACAAGCGATTTTATTGGGAAACAAGAGGTTAATTGTGAATGACACCTGAGTTATGAATCCAAACGGAATTAAACATGGGGGGGGGACCCTTGTCTTTCAAATTGTACCGTTTCTGGAGACTTGTAGTCAAACGCACCCATGTTTTTGTTTAACAGGGTTCCCAGAACTAGTTTTAAAACCGTTGTACATGAGTAAGAGCGATGGGAGGAACTCCATAGTGAAATATAATAATAATAACTTCATCAGCTGGATAGATCCATTTTGCTGGGTGAAGATGTCTCAGAAATATTTCTACTTCAATGCTCAGATTCACGACGAGAAGCATGCGCAAACACATTTCATACCAGCAAATAACTTAGTGAATTTACCACAGAATGTCTATGGGGCAAATTGAGAAAAATGGGGAAAATAAATGAATAAATAAACATTTAAACTTCTAATCCAAGTAAAGGAAAATATGCCCCTGTGGTGTTAGGATACAGAAGGTAAATAAGCTTTAGTTTAATTATTCTTCCTAATGGGTTTGTTTAAAAAAAAAAAAAAAGTTTCACCAGGAAAAAATTTTAAATTCTCTAGCTGAACTTCATGAAAGTTGTTCTAAAAAGAAAAAGATGAAAGTTTCCAACAGTCATCTCTGTTATAACTTTTTTTTTTTTACATAAAAGTAAGAACTACCTTATGAAGCATATAATATCCTGACAGAATATAGCATCTCATAAAAAACAACAACTTGGTGACTAAATGGTGCAGATTACAGTCTCTTGCGTGGAAGATTAAAGACTCCCTCCCTGGTCCATTTAGAGAGGTGCCAGCCGCTCTTGTACCTGTAACATACACTACAACTCCTAATTGATTTTACAAGGCAGCTTAGGCTCTAATTGCTGCTTTGCCCAGGGATATGGCTGATCCAAATGGCTTAACCACTTCTCTTTTTTGGGGAGATTTCCATTCATGAGAGAGCCGGAACGACGAGAACGGAATAACAACACGTCAGCGGCAAGTTCTCCGATACCTTTGGATCAAACTGATGTACATTGTGATTTTTGCACGCATTCCACATGTGGTGTTTAGGGGCGTTACTTGCGGTCTCATCAGTTGCATGATAATAATAACTAAAAGGAAAGTGGAAAAACAGCAATTTGCTGCAGCAATGCATCAATTGGCATTAATCAGCGTAACAGGAATCTTGATTTTAATTCCTATTCCCATTACGTTAACTCAGTCCATGTGACCAAAAAGTAGTCGCGCGGCATGTGATCACGTGGCTTCAAACACTACAGCTGCCATATTGTGAAGTGACACATTTGTGAACTCCATTCTCACACCCTGAACAGATCTTAAGGGTCCCACACCGTCTGTGTTATCGTCAAGTATAGGTGTATTGCTGGCAGAATATAATTTATATAAATGTCACTGCACTAGTTTTTGCTTGGGGTCTCCTCCATTACAAATAGTGAAATCCCTACTACTTTATAAGAAATTGGTAGGAATTACTTTAGATCAGCTTGTCCTGTTGTGAAACTTCAAAGCGGCCCATGAACAGGATTTATTAAAGCTGAATGGTGTCTACCATTATAGCCGCAAATTGCTGCAGACTGGTGTTTGTAAATAAACAATTCTCTGGATGGTGATGGTGGTTTTCGAAAGTAGCAAAGAGATGAGCTCTAAAAACTTATTCAGTTTTATTTGCCTGTTTATTGTATTCCTCTAGCTCAATGTTGTTGTTGTTTTGTTGTTTTTTCTTTGTTGTTGTTTTTTTCAAATTTATTCATTTCATTCAATACAGAGAAAAAAAAAATAAAAAAAAAATAAAGAAAACATCCTAACAGTTTTTAGTATACAAAAATTAAAAAAAAGAAAATACACCTCCATCCATACATACCTACATATCCATCTGTATACATTTCACAAATATATACACTGACAAACATACTACATATGTATTTGAAAAAAAAAATGAAATGAAAGGTAGCAGAAAGAAGAAAAAATCTTATAGTATCTGCCCCTTTTTCCTCAACTCTGAATCAAAACAAAAAAAAAAAAAAAGGATTTACCATGTGAAGGATTTACCCGTCTTGTTCGTATGATTATTACCAAAACATATCCAGTCGTCTATTCTCTTTTGGGGAAATGTGCTGGTTTACTAAACAAGTACTTATTCTAACCCTCAAAACAAATCTGTTCTCAGCTGAGACTACTCTTTGTTTGTTGCTGCTGCTTATTTAAAACGATGTCCGTGTGGACAGTGATACGACTCAGACAAACTCATTTTCCACTGCGACTTAAAACATTATTCCAACTATATTCATAGCATCAAGGCTCAGCCAATTATGGATTTAATTTGTCAACCTCAAAGGTTTTGCTATTAACTCTCTGAGGTCTGGGCTGCGTCTCTGATTGACCCCCATGTTGTTGTTTTTTTTGTTTTCATCCAAATCTACTCTTCAAACAGCTGAGATCTGAATAGACAGGGAATTATGGATGGGAATGATCTGACAAATTAAATGCAGTTTCATGAGGCTGCTCAGGTGGAAAATAGATTGGATTATGATTTGAGACAGTCGGGATGCAAAGGGAAGAGATTGTAGAAAAATAATATATCACTCAGTGCACAAACTGCTGTGCCTGGAAATAAGGCTGCGGCTGCAGCCTCTTCTGTGTGATAAAAGAAGAGCATTTTACTGTCTACCTTTTGCAACCTTAAAGGCACAGTGCAAATGTTATTAAATGTGGTTCTTTGAAGCCATCAGTAATAGTTCCCTTATCTCTGGAAGAGAGACGTCATATTGAGTTCGCAGAAAGGTAAAGAAACAGAAATGGGAGAAAAAGACAAAACCGTCTATTTGTTTATCCATCCATCGCTCCCCCTCGTCCCACTTCCTGTTTCTGTGTGTTGGTTGAAAGTTTCAGTAAATAAAAACACTTTTGTAATTATACTTTAACTTGACATGAAAACTCAGAACTCTGGAAGTTTAAGCCTGGAAAAAAAAAATGTTGTCCTGAAAAATGTGTTAAAATCTTGAACACAACAGAGTAACTCTAAACGTTGTTCGTTTTGGGAAAAAAAGCTACAAACTTTATAAAAGTGTTATATGAAGTTGTAAACAGACAATGTTTATGTTATCGTGTCCCAAAGACGTTAACATTGTCTTAGTTGAGTTTTATTAAACTGCATAAATCTGATTAAAAGGAGGGTCCACCTGACTACTTGTTAGTATTCCACAACTTTGAGAATTTATTCACTTTTCTACATGTGTGTGTGTATATATATATATATATATATATATATATATATATATATATATATATATATATATATATATATAAGGGAACAATTTCTAGTAGTTACTTCACAGAACCTTATGTAAAAAAAAAAAAAAAAAAAAAAACCCAAAGTTTCCCTTTAAAATTTTCCTTTGCAAGCATTTGAGAGAAATAAACTCTGCAAAACAAGTTGTTTTTTTTTTGTTGGTTTTTTTTTTTTTTTGTATGTGACTTGTCAGAAGTGCAGGGTAATTATTGAAACATATGGGCGACTGGCCCTGCTCTTAACCCTCTCACTAATGATGCTTGGCTTTTACAGAAGGGCATGGGAAGGACACTCACACCATTAAATGTTGTAGTTGTACCAATAGAGATCTATGACTTCTCCTGCAGCTAGACAGAGCACTGTGTAGTGGGGGGAAAAAATAGTTTAAAATGAAACTATAAAACACTGAAAAGCAGCCGCAAACCCACATACTGCAGGCATACAGAGTTTTGTCACTGCTAACATAATTTACTTCAGCTACATGATAAAATCTTCCCCAAATCAAGCTTTTCCTGGATAAATGTTCTTGTTCTTGCCCAACTCTTAGCCACATGAATGAAACCCATAATATATTCCTTCATCAAAATCTGTTTGGGTGGCTTAACCAAAAAATAATGTTGGTGTTTATTTGATGGATAAAGTCACTGTTCATGTATATAAAAAAATAAAAATAAATACTGAATATCTATATCTATATTACTAATATTATGCCCTCTGTTTAATTGTATCCTTTCATTGAACACAAAACTACAATGCTAGCCTCATCTTGGTCACATCAAAGCCTTTCCTCGGACATCAAATTTAATTGAATTTAATTCCGGACGACCCACTTCAACTCCATTAATTTGCTTTGCTGAATGGAATCAGGAAAGATGCCTGTCTATAACGCCAGCTAGCTTGAGGCATGTTTCCCCCTCCACCCAGCCAGCCACAGCTCGGAAGTTGTAGCACTCTCTCATGTTAATGGACTCGACGATTACCATCCACAGTCCGTGGAAAACATGCATACATGCCCCAGGTACATCTCAGTGTGACCCAGCCAGCTCAAACTTTTGTTCATGTGGTCTTCTGGCTACAGGCAAAAAGTGATGCTGCTACACAATGGACTAAAAGCTTTGGCAGACAGAAAGAGATCCCGACACAATGGCTGAGGCCGACCCAGAAACAGCAATTGAAAATATCTTCACAGAATTCATCTGAAAGTTGGATGCGCTTGCTGCAGTGCGTTACCATGAGCGCCAGTTTTGTGAAGGACTAAATATTTTCATTTAACATATTTGGACGTGGCTGCACAGGGGCACAGTTGGTAGCACGGTCACATAAATGAGCAAGAACTCTGAAAAGTTGAGTTTGTGGTAGTCGTTTACATGAAGAAGATGTGATCATTTATGTGTTTAAGCCTTCAGCATGATGGACGGAGCACTTTCCTTTACCATCACTGTGGACAGTGAACATTTTAAACACGATGGTCTCTTGTGAAGGTGTATGTATACCCCAAATTCCAGAATCCCTAAAGACATACATGCTGTTATAGTTATGAGTTTTTGGTAAATATGAGTTAAGCTAGCCTTGTTTTTGACTGCCAATCTGTCAGCTGTCTTCTTGATCTGATAGTTTCCAGCTCCCACAATGAATCTCCCCAGGAAAACTCAGGTAGATCTAATGGAAAGACACACATTTCTCGTTTAGCTCACACTACAAACTCTACCTGACTAAACTGACAAAGTTGTTCTCGTATAAATCTGCCAAACTCGCTAACTGAGATTATATAAATAGTGTTGACTAGTCTCCGCTTTCTTTAAATTAGCATCGGACAATGGAGACCAGATGGTCTGGTCGGCACAGTTGTTACATTTGGCAGGGTGAGCTAATCTGTCGAGTATCAGCGCAAAATTCTTAGCTGCTTTCACACGACAGAGCAACTGGAAAAGCAGCTCTTGGATTGATTTCCTCCCTCATCCGACGCATGGTGAAGATTTCTGACAAAGACATATGGAGGAGAGAAATGCACAACAGCAGGTAGTCCAGTCTCCAGTCTGAGATGTTTTCACTTGATTGTTTCGGACAACACGCACCTTCAGATGAGCAATGTATGCAGCCTTCGCAGGCAGGTGGGCGCACTGATTCAGCTCAAACACAAACTCAGCAGAAGGCGATGAGTCTCTGCTTGCAAGGCAAATGGCCCAGGAGCTTTCTGCTTCAAAGAATCATGTACTAAAGTTTACAATTTCTGATATTGTAAACTTCCTTGTAATTTCCATTGCAAATTCCTTGGATTCCAAGTTTTATTTCTGCATCTTAATTTCACCTCAGTTACTGTCTCCTCAACTCAGCTCAGCAGACCTTTGAGAAATGGCATCTTTCACCTTCACTCCATTTGGACTTGTGGAGAGACGCTGTCTGGGCTTTGGCAGATGGACTGATAGCCAGCTCTGTGGAATGGCAGCTGTTAAAGAGCTTTTTAAATTGCACCCAGGTTGATGGGTGCCTGTCAGCAGGGCAATGGACAGAATTCGGGAAAGGAGAGGGAGGAAAAAACAGAAATCGGGGAGGTAAGGGTGAAGCAGAGAGCGGAGCTGGAGGACAGTGACCCTGACACCAAGGGATATGGAAGAAAAATGTTTGTGGAAAAAGTGAAAGTCCAAAGGCAGAAAAATCATAAGGAGGTTATTGGACTCAATGTGGCAAATTAAAGAGGTGACAATAGCAAACGAAGTACTGAGTCCTGCTATCGCTGTAGTTATTTAGTTGGGGCTCACATCTGCGCTACGTTTGCCAGCTTCAATGTTCCTGAAACTACAGATGCATTCAAAATAAGTCGCTTGTCCAATCTATCATTAAAACCACAGTAAAATGATAGTAATCCCCTTTAAAAGCATTGGTTGTAGAAATTCTGTACCCCCAATGTCACAAAAGATATCTGCCTATATACTGATCTTTTTTTTTTTCTTTATCACATTCAAATGCTTTAGACAAATTTCAACAGCCGACAGACAAACCCTGAGTAAAAACATGAAGCATATTACAGATATTTAATAAATTGGTATACAAACCAACTTGTCCTATGTCAAAATACAATAGCCCCTAACTTTCAGATCATGAGTAAACTGTTGATAGTCAAATCTGTTTTGTTCACATTCACTTGCCACATTCATGTCTGATTTAATAAATAAAAAATACCACCTAAGTGGAACTTTCTGGATGGTTGCGTCCTGATGTGGAGGAAAAGTACTTCAATAAGTCTCTTTCTTTATTTTTACGTGTTCTCTGTTTAGTATTTTATGCAGATGGTTGTCTTCATGTGCCAGGGTAGATTTGCTCTATAAAATTGGATATCTGAAGATGGTTTCCCGTTTGCATGATAGACTATTAAATCAAGACTGCACCCAGCATCAAAGTAGGCAAACCACAACAGTGTAATGGTAACTTGTTTAAATGATCTTCGACCGCTTGGATTATGCGAGTGTCCACCATGCGTCTCCCACGTCTTCAACATTTCAGAGAAAGGTCCTCAAACATCGTTGTTAGTGTGACGGTCTGGAGCTGCTTTAGGACATGAACGATGTGGTGTAGTTAACGCAACCAGGAATATTACGACCGGAATAATTTTTGGCTATCGGTTGGTGACCATGCCATGTAGCAGGACTAATTGCTAAGTGCTACGAGGTTAGCACAACTTATTAGTATTTGGAGGGGAAATTATGTAACTTTGTCACAATCTTTTATAAAATAACGACCCTAAGAAAAAGTTAACCATTTCACACCAACTAACCAGGCTTAAAATTGAAGTTTGAATGTAAATAATGCTGAAGCTAGGCTCTGTACGTTGAAATGCAGTTAGCTTAGCTTTGGCATGTTTATTGTTTGACTTGATAGCAATGAAATGAAATTTCCTAATGAGCTTTCATTTTTGTTCATAACTTGAAAGCCGCTTAACATCTGAGAAGTTTGGATAGTACCGCAGCTTAGGCGTTTTCCACCAGCATTTAAGCTTTAGTCTTAGCAGGTCTGGTGCTAGCATGCTCTTTAGGCTCACGCTGCAGCACATTTTTGTCTACTTTTAGCAATAGTGTACAGTTTCTGTTTACTATTTATACCATTGTGTCAAAAATGGCCAAGGCATCATATTGTATTGCTTTTTTTTTTTTTTTTTTTTACTCAAATTGAAATTCTACTGATTTGACAGTTGCAATTTGCAATGTGGAAAACTGCATTCTGCTATTTACATTGCAGGGGAACGCTGTTGTTGCCTTGTAATGCGACTCTTTCAGCCTGACTGCCTAATACCGCCTTGCTGTGCAACAGATGGCGTTCTAAGAAGGTCATCATGTCTGTTTCAACAGTTGCTTCACACCCTGGCAGCATTATTAGGGGCTATTTAGAGCATAATGTACTGTCAAGGTGTTGTCAAACAGCAGCTGAATAAATGTAGCCCTCGTTAGGAATCTTCTTAACTTGCTGAAGATCCCTTTGAGAGTTTACGATCTGTTCACGGTAAAAAGCTAATTACGTGTAAATTATTCAAAAGTTTTTTTTATTTTATTTTACTTGTCAAGTTCTCTATCCTTTGGTGTATTTCTGGAGGTTCTTGGTATTTATTATCTCACACCTCGGGACACCATCAAAATAATAATAATAAAAAAATCCATAATTATTTCTTTTTTTTTTTCCCAGAGACCTTATTATTCATGTAACACTTTGATTTCTCACATGCTTGAAAGGTCTAAGCTGAAAATGCTTTTCCCCAAATCTACAAACACTCACATAGTATGCCTCAGAAAACAAATAGTTTGCCCTCTTTATGTTGAAAAAACAAACAACTAACTCCATAAGGTCTTGAAAGAACTAGTGTGGCTACATTAAGGCCGGTTATTAGCCATAAATCTACAAAAGGTGGCTGGACCTCTCTCTTATTGCACACTGATTGCTGCAGTATAACTATTAATCATTCTCTGCATTCCCCACGGGTCAAAAAACCCTCTTTAGCAGAGGGATGGATCAGATACTGCGGGACTGGCAATTATCTGAATCCAAATTCTCTGTGGTGTTGTGCTCTCTCATTTGCTTCTTTCCAAATTATGTTTGCATTGGATTCCACTAATGGAAGATGTGACTAATGCTGGGCGTCATCCAAAACTGCTATTATTATTGTTATTATTATTATTATTATTATTATTTTGTGTCTAGATAAGTTGTGATAAAAGTGACTTTTTGCTCAGTGTGTAGCAGTCAAACCAAAACCGACTTATGATTGTGACAAGTGTTTCTCGGTTTTTTCTATTTTTGAATGCGTAACATCTTGCACAAGTAATTTTTCCTCCATTACTCATGTTTCCCATTTTGTTATAACTGCAAACTTAAAAGTATTTTTTATAAGGAGTTGTGTAATAGATAAAGTTGAATTGTGAAGTGGAAGGAAAAATCAGATCAGACCAAAATTTGAATTTTATGGCCATCATGCAAAACTAGTTTTGGAAAACAAACGCTGTACGTCAAGCCTGAACACACTTCCTGAACGATTTTGGCAGAAGTATCTTTATTATTGCTTTTCCTTGTAAGTGGTCGGAATAAATTTTACCAATGCTTCCCAAAAGTTATGGGAAACATTCCCATCCGTTTTGGGAATGTTTCTCTTTGGTGTGGACAGTAAAGTTGTCAGAGTTGATGGGTCAAAAGTACAAAGCAAGAAGGTGGATCAAAAAAAGAAAAATAATAATTGCAATTCAGGAAGAAAACAAAAACAGGACATGGTTGCATCATCATAACGCCATGGAAATACTATTCTTTCACGAGTTACGTGGCGATTGGCCTTCACCTTCCAGCAGGATATCAAACAATAAGTTTCACAAAGTATTCACTTTGCAAATGAAGAGAAATGCAAACCACAGTCATCGCATTTTTCTTTTTTTTCTTTCTTTTTTTTTTTTTTTACAAAATCCCCCCAAAATACAAAGATTTTTTTTAATCAATTTTCTTCCCCTTCACAATTATGCACTATTCTTTGTTGGTATATATTGTTTGTTTCCCAGTTGAATCACAGTGAAATTTGTGGCATAATGTGACAACATGTGAAAAAGGTCAAAGGGTTGGGAATACTTTCGCGATGTAAAATATACTTTATGTCCGTTCAAACTGATCATCAAGCCGAGGCATTGCACAGCTGTGTAGCTATCAAACCAAAGCTGTTTAGTCTCAGTAACTCTGATATAGCGTGCATATAAACCAGGAATAAATCCCCTCTTCAGCATTATGACATCAACCGTTCAACCACTCAGCCTCCATGCTCTGCAGTCATATTTCTCTGCCAGAATCGATTCTATCAATAACAACCACTGGGAAGCTCAAATTTTATGTTGCGGTCTGGAAAAAAAATAATAAAATAGGGCAAAGTTGCATAGCATTGACATATTCTGCTTATGATTGTCACTTTTGTTTGATTTCCCCCTTTTCCCTTTTTTTCCTTACTTGGTTCTGAATCTGTTGGTACTCGGACACCTCATGCGTGTAATCGCAATGATATTCTTCCAGTTGATCTTTAATTGTTTCAGGCAACCTTTCGGCGTGAACTTAACCAAGGAGCTGCCCTTCCTATTTCCAACTTTCTAATTTCTCCTTAATGAAATCTGTTGGAAATGTCCAAGCGGTGGCTGGACGTCTGTGGCCAAGACTGAATTTTTGAGACAGACTGTGAAAATTACAAAGCTTTAAGTGTCAGACGCACAAGCCTGCCAAATGTAATCAGTGGGTAATAAGTGTTTGCCCTTTAGCACGGTAAGAGTCTGGAAAAGTAGTGCATCAGTGCAAGGCCACAAATCATCGTGTCGGTCCGGGTTTTAGATTCAATCCATTATGAACCTTTTCCAAAAAGAGGCGTTAGTGTTTAGTTTGTGCTTTTTAATCTGCATAGACCTTCATTTAATGCTTTGTGTTTTTTCTCGTCTTTCAGCTCACGATCTGCCGGGAAGTTTGCTTGAGTGGTGAAAGGTAGGTTTTCTGATGGAAGATTTTCTGCTTGTTCACCAAATGAAGTCTCCATTTCTTTATCGGTCTGATTATTGTCTTAATACTGGCGGCAGCAAAATGGAAACTCTGAAGAAGTAAGACTGTTAGGGGCCTTGAATTCTGGTCTCCCTGCTGCTTAATTACTGTGGTCTCTGAGCCCAGGAGGCACTGCTGTAGAAAGGCTTTCTTTGCAGAGTCTGGCAGAGACAAACAGCGTCACCTGCGCTGCTCCTCTTGCTGTAGTGGATTTTGAACCCATTGGACTGCCAGCACTGGCAGTGTGCACGAGAGCAACGACGCAGTATTGATATTTGTGTGTTTGTTAAGTGATTGCTGACAGTAATATCTCTAAGTACACAGTGGGGGAGTCTTCCGAATAATGCATCCCTAACTCGAAATAGATTTTGTCAGACATCTGATCTTACGTCAAGATGACTCTGTTTCTAATAAACCACAGTTGTGATGTATTTAATACTGGGGTACTTTAATAAACGTAACATTGCAGGGTTTTTTTTTTTTTTTTTTTTAATAACAATATTGGAAGTTTTTTAAATTTCTACCTAATCTCATTTGCCTGGGATTGAAATTTGACAGAACCTCCTCTTAAGTTCAGAAATAGCCACAGCGTCTCATATATCCTGTGACTGTATAAGCGGTGAGACAGTAGATGTATACTGCAAATGCAAACTTGGATACATTTTTATCTGGTGGAAAATTTATATCCAGGTTTGAATTAATTTTTTTTTTTAATTGATTAAAAAAAATTTACTTGGATTAATCACTCTCTAGCATTGTGATTAACCACGATTAACCGCTGCGCCTAACTTTGTAGACTTGAAATGACGTCCCCCTCCTTCTGCCACATTTCAACTAATTAATGCAATCACATTTTAGATTTTTTTTTCTTTTTGTAGCAAAAAGCAGGTCATTTTTTCTACATGAATAATTAAGGATTTCAATAATCATGGCACCAGAGATTTGATTTAAAAAAAAAAAAAGAGACGCTTTTTTTTCTTTGATGTCAAAGTTTGGCCCTGTTGAATAAAACAATTTAAAGGTTAAATTTTCAGTAACAAATTTTTGTTACTGAATCAATTATGCAATACTTAATTACGCAATACAAATGCCGGCAAAGCCTTTGATTTAGGAATAAATGGCATGGATAAAAAAACAAAAAACACTTGAGGTTGTACTTGATGTAAAAGGCGTGCTGTCATTGGTTTTACACGTACTTGAATTAAACTGTTCCGTCAACTCCTGCGAAAAATGCTTCAATTAAAATAAAGGTTTTAATTAAAGCATTTGGAATAACATTCGAGATTGCTCCTGCCACTTCAGATGTTTACAGTTTAAAGTTAATTAGCTTGCTGAGTCCAGGAAGCTGCACCACATCACAAAGTCAACTACCGACTATAAACTCCACACCAGCCGGGTTTCTTAGATCGCCGCGTTATTTTTTCTTTATTTTATTTTTCCACTCGCCGCCTTTGAGGTTGCTATCTTTACAATCCAGCTCCGAGTTTCAAATGGATGTGACTCACCGACTTCACCACGTCCAGCTGTGAGATGTTCCACCAGCCCACACCCTCATTTTCAGGAATATATTCTCCACCTGGAGCAAACATCAGTTAAAATCTCCTCTGCCATAAAAAAACATTTGCTTTTATCAAAGCGCTTTAGAAGACAATTGCTTTTGAAGAAAAAAAAAAAAAGCGTTCTGATGGAGAAACATCAGAAGTTTATGTGCAGGAGAGTTAGAGGATTACTTCAGGCAACAACATGACAAGTTAAATGTGTTTTTTTTTTTTTTTTTCCTTTTCTTTTTGGCTGATTACCATAGCTGCTACGTTAAACTAGTGGATGTAATTGTTTCCTCTTCATCCCAGAAAATGACTTTAGGATGCAAAGTGTTGTTACCGTACAGTGAAAGCATCTTGCCAGAACACACACTTTTGACCTTTTTTGTAAGCTTACTAAAATAAAAAATAAAAAATTAGCTTAAGAAAATACATAAATAAAACCTAGTTCAAAAGTCTTACAATCATGAGCTTCCTTATTCTTAGCATTTCTTCATCTATAGGGTTGTTACAGATGCAACTGCTTTTTTTTTCTGCCGTCTCCTTGTTTGAGCTGATCATGGTTTGGGAACAGTTTATAGCCTTGGGGCATAATTATGCTAAACCTTGGACATGCCATGCACTGTTAGTCAGCATCACTTTCACTCTGTTCTCCTCTTCCTGCTTTGAGTGTTTAGGAAGTCTCTGAGTCTGAGGGAGTACATCTCTATGCAGATACTTTACTGCGTAGATTCAGACTTTGTGCTTGAACCGCAGGCAATCACATATTTTAGGGACGGCAACCGCAACAAAACACCGAACACTTGACACTCTGAATACTTGAGACCCCATCCACCTCAAACCACCCCAAAAAGTGCTTATAACTGCATATTTTAGGAGTTGAAACGCCAAATATACCTTAAGAGCTGTTGATATGCTCTGTGGAAACTGTCTTAGCACAACCACAACAGCTGAGATATAATTATGTTGTCATCAGAAATATTTTTATCTTGTTTGTAATTTTAATTTGATACGTACACGTGTTGCACTGCACTGACACAAGCTTCAAACAGCTGGAAAAAACAAGAATGAGTAACTGTGATTACTTTACAGTAACTAGTGTCTACTAGTGTTACTAGTGTCTCACACCGCGACACTAGTAACCAGTCCATGACTGTATGCTAAAGTAAAACATATTTAAGCTATTTGAGGGCCGCCCAACCCTGCTTTCTGCTTTAATTATATTCGTTTTACGTCTACGCTACAGTCTCATTCAAAATGGCGGGAAAGCAAACTGTCTGTTTCACGGATTTGAAAGTAAAACGCCTTCAATTTTCAGATGGAAAATAATTGGGCTTCTTTTTTGTTTTTTGTTTTTGTTTTTTTAAAGAGGAACTTTTGCAATAAATTGCATTAAGCAACTTTTTCTGTATTGTTGTTGATCAGCTTGTGTCTTTGCAAGGCAGGTTTGCAGAGGGTTTTCTCCACCTATAGGCAGAACATGTGAGGGCAGATGAAAGCAGCTTTGAGGATGGTGCCCACGACTGGGAGGAACAGCTCTTCCTCCACCACCTTTCTCTGTCTGATCTCCATTTCCCCACCCTTCTTCATCCCCGTCCTTTTTTCTAACCTCTCCTATTCCTCTGCCACTCTGCCTCGCTATCTCCTCTTGCCTGCCTCTCCCCTCTCTCTGTTGTTTGCCTATCCAATTTTCCCTGCACATCCAGCCCACTCCTTCTCCTCGGCCACTGCCGTATCCATGCTGGTTCTCATCTCAAACCGCTCTGCTCCCTGTACTTACACACACGTATATATGTACATATATTTATATAGTATATATTTATTTTCTTTTTTTTTT
>NW_015113242.1:278477-331721 GCF_001443285.1 Poecilia latipinna | reverse complement strand
CATTCTGCAGCGCTTTGAAAAAGCAAGTGTAGCTTTGCAGTCTGTGTAACTGGACATGTGTAAAGCTGTGGATTTAGTAGGGTCCTTCTGGGACTACATTGGCGGTCTGAGAGATCAGTTTGATAAATTTCAATGTCAAGCAAAGAAATTGTCTCCAACATTTTCTCAGGTTTACGCAGTTGGCACTTGAAGACCAAAGAAGCTTTTATTGTAGGCCAGTGGAAGCAACCAGAGGACCTTAAAATGCTTAAGGATAAGCAGCTGTTTTTACCCTCTGGTGAGACATGCTATTGTCTGAAGACAACTGTCACTGAAGAGCTGAAGTCTTCCCATGAGGAAGCAGATACACGTACGCTCTGACATGTTAATCATGTCAACCAGAATGCCTTCAGAACCGCAGTTATTGTTAGTGAGAATACAGATTTCGAGGTACTTTGTCTCGTACAGAGTGAGAAGATAAATTGCCACCTATATCAGAATTGGACAAGATGCATCAACACCCGCAATCTTACGCAGTTCCTTGGATGAACTACGTGAGGTTCTTGCTGGTGTAGACGCCTTCACAGGTCGTGACAGCGTAAGCGCATTTGCAGGGCAAGGAAAACGTGGTGAATTCAAACTTTTCAAAGTCAACGGATCATTCCAAGAATCCTTCAAAACTTTGGGAACATCCTGGGATGTGTCAAAGGAATTGTGGACTACCATGGAGTCATTTGTTTACAAGACAGATACGCCATCATCAGGCATAAATAATGTCAATGCTCTGCGTTACGTGATGTTCTGCACCAAAGGAGGTGGAGTGGACTCCCTCCTTGCCGTGACTGTTTGAAAATGCATATACAGTGTGCCAATGACCAGGCAGCAGTGTGGAGGCGATCACTCACAGCCACACACACCAGAGCCAAAAGGTCATGGATGGGCAACTGATGACCAAGGTAATGGTTTCACCAGAAATGTTGACCATTTTAGTTTACTTATAAAACAGTATACTTATGTATTGGCAAATTTGTTCTGTTTAGATTTCTTAAAAAATGTAAAAGACTTACCTTCCACTTATTCCACCAGGCACGCTGATATTAGACTGGATGCGAGGACCCGTAGCACCACTGGCCGTCCTGGAACTCATGGCTGTGTACGGACCTGCAAACTGCCGGACTGTTCCTGCCTTGCAAACAGGCTGAAGTGCACAGAAATGTGCAAACTACACACCTGCACCACTCAGAAAGATGAGTAAGAGGACCTGGAGACTGACATGGAATTAACCAAGTATTATGATCATGATGTTGAAGAAGAGGAATCGAGTGTTAGAACCTGAGAATATAATGTAGCAACAGTTTATAGAATAATTGTGATTAAAGTTACGAGTTTACTACAGTATTACTTTCTTATTATAGGTTGCGTTATTGTTTTTTGAAATTTCTGACATTCTGTATAAATAAATTGACAAGATGGTTTCATTCTTTTGAATCATGGGTGTTGTCATTAACAGTTGATAACTGACTAGTTGTAAAGGGTCGTCATGTTGAAATTACAAGTGAAGATGTAATCTATTAAAATAAGTACTGTGTTGAAATGTATATGTACACAGACATTTTTGGAAAACCTGTTAAAATGTATTGTTGCGTAGAACAAATTCTGGCCCAAGCGTGAATTAGACCAGAAAACACAGAGAATTATTATGTGAGAGTTATTCTGTCTGCTAATACCTCCCTTAAGCAGAGAGTATGGACATATTATACATTTTCTGAATCCTGAGTCTGAGTATTGATGACCCTGGATACAAGAAGGCTAAATAGTGAAAAAAACAATAGGTTTCACTTTTAGATTAAAGAGCTCCAGTGACTTCTGTGTTGGTCAGAGAGACTCAAAAGATGGGTTAAATGACAGCCACATGTCGCCTTTAAGGTGGTGCCAAACACGGTATTATAGATCTTTCGTTTAGGACACCATAACCACAGAATTAAAATTTATATTTTCCTTAATAAAGTCAGTGTTTCATTTTATAATTGGGTCTTATAGTCGGTATGCTTCCCAGCCATATCTGTTCAAAAAGACGTAGATTGTCTAACAAAGGACTTGGTTGACATCCACAAGAAAACGAGTGCACTTGTTTCTGGCTTTGAACACAGCACCAAACTCAAGGAAATTCAAAAGCAGCAGAAATTTCCTGAGCAAAAACTGCTTCAATCAGTCGATACCAGATGGAACTCGGTATTTTACATGTGGAAGAGACTGTCCGTGCAAAAAGATGCAGTTACCATGGTCCTCTGTCTTCTTGGCAAAAGCTCTCTTTGATTCACTCAGGAATAGTTGTTTGAAATCAGCCTCTCCCTGAAGAGGTAACTAGGAAAGTATTAGCTGAAAAATGTTTTTCCATTTCAAAAGTCATACCCCTGGTGGCATTGCTTCAATAAACCCTATATGCATCTGAGAGAGAAGGCAGCAAGCTAGCTGCTGTTAAGGAAGAATTTCTAAAATAGGTTAACTTTGGAAAAAGTTTGGCTCTCTCTCTCTTCCTTAGATCCCAGGTCCTCTCGGCAGGCCACGTGTAGCCACAAGGAAAACAACAATGCGTGTTGACGTCACAGAATTACAGAGTTTAATAAACTTACACCAGAAACTGCAGAACAACGGAGACATACATTCATTTACCTGACATAAAGAAGGAAAGAAAGAAAGAAAAGCAAAGACGTGCAAAGACATCTTTGGAGAATTGCAAGGGCAAATCTAATTTGTTACTTCTGTGTAGAAAGTTTTATCCTCTTGTATTTAATTTATTCAAATAAGGCGTATCTTTGCTCATCCAACCAGGAGCTATCTCTGACCCTCTATCTGAAGCCTAAAACCCCTGCCGTGTTTACGGCCTTTCACAAATGAATGTGAAAAGCTGGAACTTCCACTGTATTGTTTTCTCACAGACAAAAGGCAGTTCAAACGATCCCAGCAAACCATCCGCTGGAACTACAGGTAAAATAAAGGTCAATAGGCCAGAATAAGTCACTGATTTAAAACCACAATTTAGGCCATTTGAATCAAGACATGTTAAGTTTTAAAACTAGCTTATTTTAAATTTATTTTCTCAACACTGCTCAGCTGTCGGCTCAATGATTGTTGTCTTTGTGGTTTCACTTTTACACACGACATTATCGGACCTGGGGAGACAAGATAACAACGAACAACCGGTAGCAAATGTCTCGCTACTCGTAATCGGTTTTTCTACATTATTTCTCCTTTTTATTTCAGGACCATGTAAACATTTTATTGTCTTGCCACCAGCACGTACCAAAACATGCGGTTCCAATCTATTAGATTGATTATGCTTGTCTTTAGTAGGCTTCAATTCAGTTTGTTTTGGATTCATGACTTAAATCAGTGTATATAAAAGAAAAAGGAACGCAGTGCTTTGCTAACACTTCGACAACTATAAAACAAAGTCCTCATCACATTTCACAGGTCAGTACAGTAAAAGGTTTTAATAAAAAAAATAGGAGGGAGAGGGAAGTCAGTCAGCTATGTTAGCTTGACTTTAGCAACTTTAACACGTAGATGTTGTGCTGTGCAGTTGGATTTGTTTTGGTTCGGCTAACATAAGGTGACTCACACTAACTCTAGATAGATCATCGGCAGAGCAGGTGTTTCAATTAGCTAGTCGTCAACCAACGCTGTGTTCAGACGATCACTTATTAGTTGCAAAATAAACAACAAGCCTCAAACCATAAAACAGTGACGGACTGAATATCCTGTTCTTTGCGTGTTTTTGTTGCTGAATCCTGAACACAATCTCTGTTCTATCGTCCAGTGGATTTGTTGTCACTAGGAGGTTATGGCGTGCAGACCGAGAAAAAAATAAGAATAGGAGTGGTTTTGAATTGCTCTTGTTGGAAAAATTTGTTTAATTATGCTAGTTTTAATTATGTTTAACTTTAGCGCATGTTGAAATATTAGACTGATCCTGATTGTTTTGAGTAGGCCTCGTTTTAGGTTAGATTGAGACTCATGGTTTAATCAACACATAACTTAATCAGTAGAACATTTTTCTTAGATATAATGATCATGATTTGATTAAAATTAGTCTAATCAGTAGTTTTTTTTATAGTAGATCACATTCTTAAGAGCATATAAGTCATATATTCATCTGAAAATGTTTTAGTTCATTATAACCAAAGAGGTTGAAAACTAATCATCAAATATTGAATGTAACAGATGTTTAGTAATTGAAACTGCTCATGTCTGTTTTATAAGAGTTTGAAGATATTATATGAAACGTGTGCTAATTTTTATAATCAAAATCTGCCCTGGGTCAGAGGAGAAGTCAGGAGAGCTCTGTGCGGTAGGAACCAGTTTGAAGGGACGAAATAGCTGATAAACTTTGGTCCCACTTTCTTGAGTAAAATGTTTCTGTATGAAATGAACACATCTATTGTTCGTGCCCTGGGAAAGTACACAGGGAGGATAGCTTAGACAGCAATTAATTCATCCCTTGGGCCTTGGTTACACCTGCACGGTCTCTGGCGTAGAAACAGCAACACGTCATTATTATGGGCTGTTACTAGTGTTGTTGGGGACTTATTTTTTAAAAACTTACAATTTACAGCTAATAACAGGAGGTGCGGAAACTAACAATGCCAGATATGTTATTGGACAGTTACTTAGAAAGACAAGCATTCACATGTAAGGGAAGATATATTATTTTTATTCCCTAGCGTGGTTGTCCCCAGACCACTAATGTTGTTAGCAGCTAGCTCAGTGCCGAGTCACAGGCAGATAATATAATGTTTTTTCAGTGGGACTTTCATGCTAATAAAATAAAAATGAAAGAAGCTAAGTAAATTAAATATAACCTACCTAGCCATACAGTCACAGTGAGCTGTTACTATCCCCCCACATGCTTCGTGTCTGGCCACGAACAGACACGAACACGGAGTTTCGTTTCTGTAGATCGGTGTTAATCGTATCGGACCTCGTCACAACGACTCAACATTAACATACAACTTAGGAGATTCAAGCTCATAAAAGACATGGGTTAGTTTGTTGTTAGCGGTAGCATCGTTATCATAGACTAAAATTACTTAAAATAGCACAACTCACTACTCACCCACAGAAACAAGTCGACAGCCATCTAATGCTGCTTTTTATCCTAAGTGCTTGACCCAGCTTGAAACTAAATGACTGTATTCTCCAGGCTTTTGAAAACTTTCTTCTGGCTCATCGTATAATACGAGGTCTGCAGCTCCAGGTAGTTAGTTTTGTGGATGGCCTCGACACCTGGTAAATCCTCAAGATTATGAGAAGTCTTTTTTTTTTCTTACCGAGATAATATGGATCATATCCTAAATATATGCATATTTTTTCGAGATGCCTCGACTGTTCCAGCCCATTTAGGAGATTAGTTTACTTATGATCAATTTTGCTTTGCTTTGAACCGGAGAAATCCACTTCCGGCCCTCCATCTGAATTTCGAAACCCAGCAATTGAGCTAAAACAGCTGGTCAGTTCACTGGGGTGGAACTGTCTTAACTGCCACACTCTCTTTGGTATCTGATGACCATGTTGAGCTGTTGGTGTGATTTTTATGCACTTGATTGTTTGGAATAAAATTCTGGTTGATTGTTCAGTTGAACAATGAGTGTTGTCTTTGTGGTTTCACTTTTACACACGACATTAACGGACCTGGGGAGACGAGATAACAACGAACAACCGGTAGCAAATATCTCGCTACTCTTAATCGGTTTTTCTACATTATTTCTCCTTTTTATTTTTCTGCACTGTAGCCGCTGTTTTCCAAAAGTTCAATAAACGACCAAAACTGGACTAAATGCCTTGTTCGTTGGCAATATTCACAACAGCCATGATAAAATATGTATATTATAGATCTTTTACAGCAGAAATTATGTAAAATAAATTAGTTGTCCAATATAAAAAATACGTTTTAGTCATTTTGACAGTATTGACCGAAACCAAACTGCTTAGAGGTAGAATACATATTTTATTAAGGTATCAGCAATTTTCTCAGCTTTACTTTAAGCCATATGTTATAGAAATTGTGTATAAATAAGGGTGTTGCAAACAGTTTTGTGACAGATTCCTGCAGAAAGCATAGAAAAATTTGGAAACCCCTGATTTAAAAAACTATGCACCATCTCAGCCAATGCTGGGTAGTTTGCATTCATTCGGTGCATCTTTAAGATCATTCTACCCATAGAGACGAATATGTCGACGCCTCATTGAGTGGACAGGCCCACTGCTGCGATACGTCACAGCAGCTGCCATACTGAATGTGGCCCACTTGCCAGTAAATTAATACAAGTAAATGGACCAAACTTTATAAAGTATTTTGCAATGATTATTGAAAACGTATTGCTATGATTACCTGAAGTTTGCAAGTTGCTTTTTATCTGTGGTCAAACATGGTAACGATTTTAACCCTTGTATAGAAACGGTGTCCAACCGACCCCACACACGTAAAACTTGTATGATTTGCCATAGTCCTCTACGTTTGCCTCAGTCCTCGCACACACAATTAGGGCATGTCAGTTGTCTGAAAGATGTTTCTTATAAATTAAGCAAGTCTGAGTTAAAATAATTTGATATAACAGCAAACCTTAAGTGGACTGAAATTAAAATAATCCAGAGAGCAGCAAGGAGGCGCCCTCTTAAATCTGCAACTAGTTTTTAACTGGCGAACACAATAACGTTAAAAGCAACATTGGTAAACATTGGATGCTGTTTCCTTATGCTGTAATATTGTGAAAAAAATAACATAAATGGCCACAATAAATTTATTTTTGTAAATGTGCTGCCTTAATTTTGTGTTTTTCAATTTGTTTAAGTGGTTTGCACCTCAGGGCCATCGTAGAAACCAATTCTGTCAGAACTATTAATACATACGAAATAACTTTACACAAAACAAATTACATCATGACTTAAACCCCAACAATTTATTTTTCAAACTCAAATTTAATCTTCTTTCACAAGAAAATCAACAAAGGCAACATTAATATTTTGAGAGGGATTTTTTGTTCACGGTAAAAGTATTGTTTAATAACTTTCACTAAAACGTAACTTTCTATTAAGTTTTATATCTGCTGATTCCAGAGGCTCCCAAAGAGCTGCAGAAATGTATGTTTGTTCGTTATGTAGCAGAATCTCTTTCTTCTTAGGATTGTCAATGTCCATTATGAGCCATTATGATGTGTCTGGTCTCTTGCTAAGGAGCTTAATTAAAGCCATCCTATGGGAAAAAAAAGGAGAGAAAAAGATGTGAACTACTTTTCTGCCATATTTGTATTATGATGGAATCAACATCAACACATTTTTGAACAACTTGGAAAAACTTTTGCCAACAGCGCTTACCTGTGAGGCACAACCGAAGAAGGGTGAACCAACTGTAGAGAATCACAAACAAACAAACGTCGGAGGCATTTAGGAGCACTCAGATATTTGTACTTTGATTAAGAATATGCATTTTAGATGCTTGTTTAAAAAAAAAACACTCCCTCCCCCCACTCTTCAAAAAATGAAAATATGCAATATTTTCTGTTTTTCCAGCGTGGCGTCTTGGGGATAGACGGAGGGACAGATGGGCGTCTTTAGTGAAAACAAGGACTTTGCACACACTGTGTGCGTGAGTACAACTCGAACTGGCTTGGAGTCGACAACGGACCACAACAGAGGATCCCACGAAAAGAAAGAGACATGGGTGAACTTACCCCTTGTAGAAATGGGGTCCAACCAAGCCCACACATGTAAAACTTGTATCATTTGCCATAGTCCTCTACGTTTGCCTCAGTCCTCGCACGCACAAGGGTTAAATACACACGGGGAGATAAGAAAACAAAAACAGCTGAATCGATAAAGGGAAACAATTAACAACCAAAGGTGGAGGAAATTAAGAAAACTCTGGGCAAATAAAACTGCGTGTCAAGGTTTCAACAGCACGAGAATGTAATAAAACTGCCTCTCTTTTTCTGGTGCTTCTTGGTTTCATTTTCAAAACATGACAAGAATATGTTGTCGACAAACTTTTGTTCCATTAAAGCCAGGGACCATCCAGCAGAGAAGCCCAAGGTTTTAGTTATGTCATTGAAAACCTTCTGGCTCAGACTTGGAAGCCATTTCTGCTTGATTTCAAATTCCATTTAGCCCAGATTTTGTCAACTACTAATTCTTCTGTCTTTCAGGTAGAGACAGCAACACGTCTTTGACTTCCTGATGCCTCTACACATCAGCCATTTCACAAAAAGCCGTATTGTCTCTTTTCTCTCATTCTCACATGACTTTCTGAGATCTTCAATTCCACGCCTCATCGTTATCAGTTCCTGGATGATAATGATGACAGATTGCACCAAAGAACTGAATCTTAAACCCACCTTTAGCAGCTCTTTGGGTTCTTCGAAGGGAGACTTGACCGCCAATATCACACGCTTTAAGAAAAACATGTTAAATGTCTCTGCACACTCAGATTCAAAGTCCTCGTTCAATACCCATAGCTTGAGCAAAGGCCTGAGAAACGACGTTTCTAAATATGACTTTTAAGTCTCTATATTTGTATTGGTGGTAATTGGGTTCAAAACCACATCTGAAAAGACCTGTGTTAAATACCTCAGCAGATATTTAGTCCTCTCTCTGAAGCTTTCATCTTGGTGTCCTGTTGCCAAATTTTCCCAATCTTCTTCTGAAATATGGCGGATAAATTCTTCAATTGCAGGAATTACACAGTCTTCGACTAAAACCTGGAGTTCTTCTCTTAGTACATCTGTGATTCCCATTTTGATAAATTAAACTCAGATCTGTTACCACTGGAACTGACTTGGAATGTAGCAGAACTCTACAGTCATATTTGGAGTATTTAGAGTTTTTCCAAATAATAGAGCAGGGGCCACCAACACGGTGCCCACGGGCACCTGGTCACCCGAAAGTTCTAAAAATAGGCATTGTCATTAGGGAAAGGTAAATGTTTCTAGGCGTATCTTTATATGTGATATATAGTCTTGTACCGGCATTGTGTGAGATATAGAGCAAGGGTGAGATGAGCTGCGAGCTGGACTGCTTGGTGGAAGGAGGCTGTCTGAACCAAATGAACAATGGGACCGAGTACACAGAGGTCCGTCAGCATCAGTCTGACCACCACCTGCTCCGCTTCTACTTCGTGACCCGCATCTTCTCCAGATACATGCAGAGCCAAGGATCGTTTTGCGTGGAACAACCTGCAAAAAACAGACTAAAACTGGGAGAAAAAAAGGTTAATTCCACCAAAACCTGACAAATGCTGACCATGTGAAGGGAGTCTAACAGGACAAAAGTGAGTTGAACTTTAGTTCTGCTAGTGAAGTTACAATATGTTAACCACTAGGGGGCTGCAGCAGTAAAACGTGCAGTGTGATTGGGGAGAGATTAAACAAGGAGAGGTTTAATAGGGTATATGCCACGAGAGGTGGTGACGTACTTCCGTTTAGATTTATGCCACATAGAATGTGCCCGGTAGCCTGTGCTTCCATATAGTTCTCAGCACTTGTGAGAATGTAGAAGTCACTGGAAGTGACATATCTTCGAGCAACTGGCACAACATCCGAATTTTGTTGTGTACCGTTGTGTCCGGTGAGTAGCAGGTGTAATAAATTTGTCAGTTTTTTCTGCTTCCCTACTGATGAGGAGTTACGGAAAAAATGGATAGTGGCTATCCGGAGAGCTAACTTAGCCATCAAAGCTCACACTAGAGTTTGTAGCCGGCATTTCAAACGTGAGGACATACAAGAGCCTGAGTCTGAAATCAGAAGACGAAGGTTAAAAAAGGGAGCTGTATCTGTTCTCTTCCAGTGGAATAATTTTTCCCTTCCACGACCGGGGGTTTGGGAGAGGAGGAAAAGACCACTACCAGAGGACAGCGAGGAGGAGGCTAACCCACCGGCTAATGTCTGTACTAAGGAACACGATTATGCCTCAGCTCCAGACCCTGCAGTTGTGGATTTGATTTTGGAGGAAAACAATACTCTCCGGGAGGAAATCCGCCAACTACGGAAACAGGTGGAGAGCCTTAGTCTGAGGTAGCGATTTGGCATTCAACGTTTTGCATTATCGGACAAGGACATTAGATTCTTCACAAGGCAAGGCTGTGACTGTGTGTGACACGTAACATTTACAAAGCACTTACTGGCTAGCTTAGCTGTGTTATACACATATACAGGCATTTCGGAGAACTTAAAACAATCACTTACCTTGGAAGTCCTTTATGAAACTGCACACATACAGCTTAAAACCCTTGTCCTTTTTCGACGTCGGAGTTGTTGAAGCTGCTTCAATAATCCGATAAACGACGTTAACATTTACTTTGGGCAAATCCAGCAAGGACCGAGTGAAAAACTCCATCGCCTAACACAGAGTGACCTGCGAACCGGAAGCATTCTATGTGGCTAAAAAATGCGGAAGTGCTAAAACGGAAGTCCCTGGCATATACCCCATTGAATGATGCAAATGGTTATGAATAAAAAAAAGGAGTTTTGCAAAAGAAATGACAAAACTCACAAATGTATTAATAGAAAGTTGGGCCAGGTGAGCCGATCAAAAAGAACAAAACGGTACAGCAGGGGGCCAACCCTATACAGGGCCGTCGAAGCCCCTTCTAGTACCGGACTAACGCCAAAAATGATTCTACTCCAAAAGAAAGAGCGAAAACAGGACAACCGGTCCCACCAGGCCAAAATGACAACGCAAAAAATTGTGAAACTTATTTTCACAGTTATACTAACTGTATTAGAAAAATAAGAAAAACTATCTGGGCCTCATTGAAAACCTATTTCAAATCATTTCAATTTCAAAATAAAACAGAATATGCATGTAGCTCCTGATTGTTTTATCTACTGCAATGATGCAATATTTCCAGCAACTCCTCTGACAGAAAACTGATAAGTATTTCAAGATCAGCCACTTTTGAATTTGCAAAGATAAATAAAGCTTTCAATGTGCGTGTACAAAACCTGTTTATGAAGCCTCATTTCTGTGTAACTGCTATGTTCACAAAGGGCACAAAATATTTGAGGACATGAGGCAAGAATGAGTGTTTCTTGAACTTTTGTTTTGGTCCGGCTGCTTTGATTTTTTTGTGAAGGGAAAAAGAGAGAGTTAAATACCCTTCCAGTTTTTCACCTGGTCTTCCAGTTTTAGTCAGTTTTTGCAGGTTGTTCCATGTGAAACGATCCTTAGATGCTGCCATAAAGAGAGAGAGGAAACGGGACATGGAGGTTTGGCCCATGAGAAGTAGCAAATGTATCTAAATTGAAGCAACCAAGTTGTTCATAATAGCTGTCTGTTGATGGAATGACTTGTGTATTTTTAGTCAAGGACACCCTCAATTACCTCATGGACTTGGACCTCTCCCAATCTGAGGAGAAGATGGAGTTCTTGTTTTTTTAGATGTCCCAGGTGGTGCAATCTGACCAGATAAGTACATGACAAATTAAAGCTAATTTATGCTTCTGACTCTCCACAGGTTATTGACTATATTGAAGCTTTCTTTAGCATTAAGGCTAATTTTTAGCATCAGAACGCTGGGTCCAAACCGACGGGCACACTTTGGCAGGCCCCTTAAAATTTCTGCAGGAATTTTCTAGTTTGGTACCTACAGGTCAAAATGTTAAACTTCAACTTAAAAATTAGAAGTGTAATTACCAAATTTGGCCACTTGATGGCAGCATAAGTTCGTCCTGGAGTAATGCATAGATGTTGGAACAAACCCAGTCTACATTATAACTTATGATGGTAGAAGTCATAAGATTAATAAATAATACACATATTAGAATTATAATTAAAATGACTACATATTTATTAAAACATCAACTTAAGCTTTTTTGCCAGTTGGCACTTTAATGTAGAACTATTTCAAAGAAATAGCAAACCATCACAATGTTTGTCTTCAGGCCGTCTGCTCTGTGGGAGCACTGTCTCAAACAGAATCAGATCAGACAGCTTCAAGTATACAGTCAAACAAGGTGCTTTAAGAGTCACTGGACTCTGACTGGCCTACTGAGCCGTGACGCTGTTTGAAATGTGCCAATGTCCTGAGCTGTAGAGTGACCCTGCAGTCCAAAAGCCATGAGATAGCCATGACTTTGGCCATCATAAGGAGTAGTTATTGACTGAAAACTTTCTTTGAAAGTCTGGTTAAGAAGCAGTTTGTTAGAAAATGCAAGATCATTCTACGCTCAATGATTTCCTCTCATATAGATTGTTGCTTTACCAGATGGTTGATGGGAGACAATAGAGAGATGTTGTTGGTTTAGGCCATATTTTATAACTATGACACTGTCAACCATTTTCCCCTTCATATAGCAAAAACATTCTAGAGTCAAATGTGAGGCCATCTGTGTGACAACAGAAACTTTGCCCAAACCGGGACGTGCAAGCAATGCAGAAACGATGCAATCAAGAGCTGGTTGAAATTCTTGTACAACAGTGTGACAGACTTATAAACATGTTAAATGCCTCTGGCAAGTTGAAATCTATTGCAACATGGCAGACATTTAACCTTTTCAAGCTGTGTCAAACTGGTTATGTAACCTAAACCCTGGAAGCTAACGGGGCTCAAGGTTTGATTGGATATTATCTTAAGGATTGTGTGGGTGGGATATACAGGTGAGGATCATTATAGCAAGTTGAACTATTTGACTTAATTTAATAAATTCATTTAAAAAAATCCCTAATTATTGAGGAAAACAATACCAAAATGTTATCAGACTCTCAGGTCTACATGAGGAATAACATCAAGCTTTTACACAAATTAATACATTTATTGAAGAAAAATGCATGCTTCATTTTAAAAATAACACATTTCAGGTCCACATGTAAAATAATTGCAAGACTTTTTTGTGTCTGTAGATTTAAACATTTTTCAAGATGTTTAAATGAATTAAATTAAGTTAATTTACAAAGCATGACTTCCCAACAAATGTACTGTAAAGACACTCAACCAAAGACATCGTGTCTATATTCAGAAATATTTAGTCAGATTAATCAAATCATGTAAATTCAAATTCAAAAACACTCATCCTGGGTCTATCCTATTACTGAACAATGCAATAAAGTCTGTTTATTTCAATTGGTAAGAAGTTTGTTTGTTTGTTTTTTCAATCTGAGGAAACTCAGCTGATTACATCAAGTCACTGACTTTGCAGCAAACCCTGATATTGAGCAGCAACTATTATTATTATTAGTCTTGTTTTTATTGTAGTTGTTTTTTTTTTGTTTTTTTTATTGTAGTTGTTGGGTAAAACTAGGGTGCAATGTAAATGGACTAAGATCCTAAAATGTGTTTTAAACATGAAGAATGTCTTGTTATAAGTCTTGTAACAAGATATTTTTCATGTTCTAAGTGAAATAATCTTCCAGTGCAACTAGCACTTTTTAAAATCAATATTAATGAATTACGTACTTAGAACGTAAGTACGTAATTCTTTCTGAAAAGTTACTTGTAAGTTAGTTTTGTCGTATTTCAAGTGCACTCACCTGTTTGCACTAGAACCTAGATCAAAACGTAAGGTTAGTAAGGCTTGGTGTTTTTGCAGTGCATATCAGGTTAAATCTGAACTTGATGATCTTCATTTGTTTCCTTGTAAAGCAAAGATTATCAGAGAGGATTCCTAACATGTTTCAACACATATGTACACACTTATTCTGTAAGAAGGGGGCGTCGGTGGGTCATGTATAACAAGATCAGGAGAAACCGGTCTGCTTGGCTCAGACTCCATTTGAGAGCAGAGCAGAAGGAGGACCAAAAATCTGGATCAGGGTGAGTGTTTACTCCATATTTGTCTTGTTTCCCTACTGTCTTGAGAGAGTTTATTCTCTTTGAGCTTTTTGGACCGCAGTGAATATTTTAAAACTCAATTTTTGCAGTTTAGTCAATCTGAAATTATATATTAGCTGTGAGAAGGAGGGGAGGGGCTTCATATGAGTCAGGCATGATAAGATCAGGAGAAACAGGTTATTTATTTGGCTTCACTGGCTTTAAAAAAAATATCCCTATTAAATACTTGTACTTGCATAACATGATAGGATTTTTTCTAAACACTCAGCCTCGGCAAAAACTAGGCTTATGGTCTGATTTTCAAATCATGCTATGTAAAAGAGCTCATCATTTGAACATCAATCATTTTTTGTCACCTTCCAGTGGTATTTTTGTGAGTCAAACTCAAAGTATTGCATAATTGGGAAGTGAAAGAAAACTGAGGTATGGTGTTATGATTTGCGACCAAAATATTCAGCAACCTTTATTTCAGTCTGGGTTGCACAGCTTTTGAAAGCTCGTAAAGTTGCAGTCATACATGTACCTTGTTTATCAGTGAGAAAAAATGTTCTGGAACCAGAAACTCATTTTCAGAGTAATTTCACTTAGAGTTCCTAGAAAGAGTTTGCTGAACCTTCTTTCAGAACAGATTTCATTTTCCAGACTGTAAATTAGTGACATCCGCCTTAGTCAATTCTGAAAATGATAATTAGCAGGAAGGAATCTCAATATTTTCTACTACTCAG
This sequence comes from Poecilia latipinna, assembly GCF_001443285.1. Taxonomy (NCBI): domain Eukaryota; kingdom Metazoa; phylum Chordata; class Actinopteri; order Cyprinodontiformes; family Poeciliidae; genus Poecilia; species Poecilia latipinna. The sequence continues at coordinate 317,198 of NW_015113242.1, read as the reverse complement.
TGTAACCAGAGAACTATACTGTGAAAAAAAAAACATCTCTAATTTACAGTAAAATACCAGCAGCTGTTGTTGCCATAATTTTACCGTATAAAAACGGTAAATTCCTGTAAAATTCTGGCAACCACAGCTGCCAGTATTTTACCGTAGATCCATCCGTCCATTCATTTTCTGTACACCCTTGTCCCTAGTGGGGTCAGGAGGGGTCATGTTGCCTATCTCCAGCGAAACATTTTGGGCGAGAGGCGGGGTCACCCTGGACAGGTTGCCAGTCTGTCACAATTTTAGTGTAGATTATACAAAAACTTTTTACATTGCACAGATTAGATGCTTCAGTTGTTGTTGCAAACCAACTGAAGCAGCTCTGTACAGCAAGATGGAGATGATTGAAGATGGAGAAACATTTGGTGCTCACATCAGTTCTCTTATTGTCAGGCTCTGACATGTCAGAGCAGAGCTGCAAGAGCAGCTGCTCAGACTTCAGTTGACTGCAAATCCATGTGCTCTGACATGTCTATGGTGATGTCTACACACAATGTCATAGTATGCCAATTTTTTTCAGAATTTCTCCCTACAGCAAACTTCAGTGTGAAAGCTGTACACTTTTGAAGGAGGCCTCTGATTAGATGAAAAACCAAGAGATTTTCTAACATATTTTCTTCTGATTTAAGTTGTAGGTCGAGATGTGCGAGGATGAAAAGCTTGCTGGCATCCTGGATGATATAGTTGATGATGAATTTCGTCGCTTCAAATGGCATCTAGAGAAAGAGACCTGGAATGGAATGGAGCCCATCAAAACCTCCAAGTTGGATAGGGCAGAGAGGCACGACGTCGTGGACCTAATGGTGCAGAAATACCAGTTTGCTGGAGCTGTAATGGTTATGGGGATTATTATGGAAAAGATCAACAGAAATGACCTGGTGAAGAAGCTCAGTGACCTGAGTCTTGAAGCTGCAGTAGTTGAAGGTCAGTAACAGACAGAAGGACTTCATATCCTTCTGAGCCCAAAACTGATCCAAAGGAGAGTCAGTTCTGGATTTCAGATGCTTGACCCAGAGGTACATAAGACAAGAAACCCGTGTTTCTTGTCTTATGTACCCCTGGTTTTATGTACCTTAGACCACATGATGGTGGCCTAAAGTCCAACAGAGTCCATTTACAATTCATGTAAATGGAGTCTACGAATAAGAGTGCATTTATTAATAGGCAAAGTTGTACAATTTTCCCTCTTTACATTTTTCATTTTCATGTCTGCCATTTTCGGTCTCAAGTTTCGTCTGAATTAAATTCTCATGGTCTGTAGTTGCAATGACCCCCTCGATTAAATAACTTGACATAAAAACAATAAATTTAGTCTGAGTCTTAATTTGCTGAATGTTTCCTCTTGTATCTTTGCTTCTTTGTTCAGATTTTGCTGGTCGGTGTCAACATGGCCATAAAGAATATCTGAAGAAGACATTCCAGTGTCTCCGTGAAGGCATTGCAGAAGCTGGAAAGAAAACCTTTCTAAATGATATCTACACAGAGCTCTACATCTTGGATGGAGGAACTGGACAGGTTAATAATGAACATGAGGTCAGACAGATTGAAACAGCAACCAGCAAACCAGGAAAAACAATACAACTAGACGACATCTTTAAACCCGAACCTGAAAAAAACAAACCAATCAGAACAGTGATGACAAAGGGAGTGGCTGGCATTGGGAAAACAGTCTTAACACAGAAGTTCACTCTCGACTGGGCTGCAGACCAAACCAACCAGAACATCCAGTTCATATTCCCATTCACTTTCAGAGAGCTGAACACATTGAAAGAGAAAAGGTTCAGCTTGGTGGAACTAATTCATAAATTCTTTATTAAAACCAAAGATGTCTGTGGCTTTGAACAGTTCCAGGTTCTGTTCATCTTTGATGGCTTGGATGAGAGTCGACTTCCTCTGGACTTCCACAACACAGAGATCCTGACTGATGCTACAGAGTCCAGCTCACTGGATGTTCTTCTGACAAACCTCATCAGGGGGAAACTGCTTCCCTCTGCTCTCCTCTGGATAACCACACGACCTGCAGCAGCCAATCAGATCCCTGCTGAGTTTATTGACATGGTCATAGAGGTCAGGGGGTTCACCGACTCACAGAAGGAGGAGTACTTCAGGAAGAAATTCAGAGATGACGAGGAGAAGACCAACAAGATCATATCCCACATCACAGCATCCCGAAGCCTTCACATCATGTGCCACATCCCAGTCTTCTGCTGGATCACTGCTGATGTTCTGGAGGATGAGTTGAAGAACAAAGAGGGAGGAGAGCTGCCCGTGACCCTGACTGAGATGTACATCAAGTTCTTGGTAGTTCAGATCAAAATCAAGAAGAAAAAGTATGACGGAGGAGCTGAGCAAGATCCAGACGTCAGCAAGATGGTTCAGTCTCTGGGAAAACTGGCTTTGGAGCAGCTGCTAAATGGAAACCTCATCTTCTATAAATCAGACCTCCAAGATTGTGGCATAGAGATCAAAGACGCTTCTTTCTCAGGAGTGTTCACTGAGATCTTTAAAGAGGAGACGGGGATGGGCAAAACCTCCGTCTACTCCTTTGTTCATCTGAGCATCCAGGAGTTTCTGGCTGCCGTCTACATGCTCCACAGTTTCACCACAAGGAACACAGAGGTAATGAAGATGTTCCTGGAAGAAGATGACCACTCATCTTTGTATTACTTCTTGACTTTTTTCATGACGTCCAAGAAAACAGACCATGGCTACTCACTGGATAAGTTCCTGAAGAAAGTCATGGAGAAATCCCTCAGCAGTGAAAATGGCTACCTGGACCTGTTTGTCCGCTTCCTTCATGGTCTCACTGTGGAGTCCAACCAAAAACACCTAGGAGGCCTGATGGGTCAGACAGAGAACAGCCCAGAAACGATCCAGAGAATCACCGACAATCTGAAGAAGATGAACACTGATGATATCTCTCCTGATAGAAGCATCAACATCTTTTACTGTTTGATGGAGATGAACAACCTCACATTTTGTAAGGAGATTCAACAGCTCCTGGAATCAGGGAAGAAACTCTCAGAGGTCCAGTGCTCAGCTCTTGCCTACACGCTGCAGATGTCTGAGGAGGTTCTGGATGAGTTGGACCCGGAGAAGTACAACACAACAGCAGGTGGACGACTGAGACTTGTTCCAGCTGTGACAAACTGCAGGAAGGCTGTGTGAGTCCAGATGTCTTCATGGTCTGAATGCTGATTTGGACTTGCTGTCCTCATGTTTCTTCTTCATTCTTCAAGAGATTGCTTCTGGGCATTTTTTTGGCCTTTAACATCTTCCTTCACCCTTTGGACTATTTCAACCATTCAAATATCTTAATGTTCTGCTCATCCAGGACAGCACTGTTGCAGCGTTTGGTACTTAGAGGTTTTTTTTTTTAATCATTTTTTAAAATATCCCACTTTTATCAGTTCTTGTGTTGAAATTAATAGAAAATGCTGACAACTCAAGAAAATCTCTGTTTTATATGAAAGATCCAATCATCCAGAGACATTTTTTAAACTTCTAACCCCTCTTGACTCACTGGGCTGCTACCACATGATTCACCTCTTAGGATCTTTAGCTGTTTTTATAAACTCTTTGTTTAGGTTTTTATGGAAACTTGGACATTACGATTTCTTCTAACCCCCAACCCTTTGTTTCTTTGAGACAATGGACAGACCACTATAGATGCATGTTATCATATTTTATTGTGTGTTTATAACGGATTGTGTGATTGTAAATACAACTTAGTATTTCTTCTCTAATCACAGACTTGGTGGCTGTTGGCTCTCGGAGACTGAATGTGAAGTTGTGGCCTCAGCTCTGCAGTCCAAACGCTTCCATCTGACTGAACTGGAAATAAGTCAGATCTGCAAACTGAAAGACTCTGGAATGAAGCATCTGTGTGAGATCCTGGAGAGTTCAGCCAGCATAGTGAAGTGTTTGAGGTTTGTGTTCTCTATTTCTCCAATAAAATCAATCACGGATATTTTAACATGTGTAATGAATAATTTTATTCTGATGCATTATCTTTTAAAACAATATGTTGTCAGAATAGTATTTCTAAAATGCTTTACCTCACAAATGAATTATTTTTTATTATATCTGACTTTCAGACTGTTGAACTTTATTTTTCTCACATTAAAATGCTTTTGCCTGATGAACAAAACTGAGGAATATAAGACAGTGTCTTCCAACACTTATTGTCATCAAGTAACCTGTGTATAATGTGTACAGTATGCTGGATTGGAAGATTAATGCTTAGGTACATCAGTGTTAAGGGGGACATCTAGAAAGGTTAAAGTTTTCCACCAATCCATGGAAAACGGATGAGGAGAAGACAGAGCACCAACCATACAAGCCTGATGTAGTACTTCACCACCACATCATCTTTTAAGAAATGCTCCTCCATTTTTTGTCCCATAAGTAAAAATGAGCTTCCAGTGATTTGGATGCAGATAAATAATGATTGCTGTAGAAACTTAGTCCAGACGTTGTTGTCTTGCACACCACAGGTGACTTAACGATAGATAAACTACATCAGTCAGCCCATTCTCCTCTGACATCAGTTCATCATGTTTCTATGATTTTTACATGCAGTGAATTTATTTAATTTCTACATTTGTATTGTTTTTTTGTTCATATTTCAGTTTTTACCTGCATCCTGTTGGCTTAACTATTTTCTTTGTTCAGGTTGGAGAGCTGCTGTTTGTCAGAGACCAGCTGGTCATCTCTGTTCTCAGCTCTGAAGTCCAACCCGACCCATCTGACAGAACTGGACCTGAGTGGCAACACAGACCTGAAAGATTCTGGAGTGAAAGAGTTCTGTGGTTTCCTACGTACTCCTGTCTGCATAATACAAAAACTGAGGTCAGAAACCATGTTTTAGTTTAGAGCTGATGTTTCTTATGTGGAAACTTTATCTTTGTCCACTTTCACCAATGGACAAATGTTGTTTTCTTGACCATTTGTGTTATTACCCCCTTGGCGAGTTACTGGAAAAGGCTCTGGAAGCTACTGGTTGCTAGTTAGTGATGTGGTGGAGATCTCTGGTGTAACATTGAGGAAGACTTCTGTGAATAATTCAGGAGGTGGAGAACCTGTTGGCTTTAAATGTCTGATCACCTCCTGCAGAGATGACAGTCACAGGTTCAAAGCTGTCAAAGACGACAAAGCAGGACACCAAGACGTATCTGGGCCTCTGTGCAGGTGACTCTCTCAATAAAATGCTGCAAAACGTTTCACCTGCAGCAGGCCAGGGTTCAGTCCGGTCTGTACAAATAAAACCCGAGGATCGTGACCATTTGACCCATCACATCAGAGACGTGTTTTCTTTTGATGTCCTTAACGGTTTTTAGCAACGATGCCAGCAATCCTTTAATATTTGAACTGACACCTATGATGGGTCCGTCTTCCACAGGTTGCCATAGAAACTTAGTGCAGATGTTGTTGTCTTAGCCACAACAGTTTGATATATAATGTCAACCAGCCCATTCTCCTCTGACATCAGTTCATCATGTTTCTGTGATTTCTACAATCAGTGAATTTATTTCTTTTCTACATTTTTTATTAATTTGTTCATATTTCAGTTTTAACCCGCAATTTGTTGACTTCAGCTCATTTGTTTTAATCTATTTTCAGACTGCAGGACTGCGGGTTGACAGAGATCAGCTGTGCTTCTCTGGTCTCAGCTCTGAGGTCCAACCCGTCCCATCTGACAGAACTGAACCTGAGCCTCAACTACGGCCTGAAAGATGCCGGAGTGAAGGAGCTTTGTGGTTTTCTCCAGACTCCTTTCTGCAAAATAAAGATATTGAGGTCAGAAGCCATATTTTTAGTTTAACGCCGATATTTCTGATGTGAAATTTGTAGGCATATGGCGGATATTTTTGTGATCTACACCGAGGCTCTCCATGGAAAAGTTTGTTTCTTCTTCTTCTCTGGCTTGGTCCGGTTAAAGTTTCTTTGTTGTTAATAAAGCACAAGCAATTCATCTTCCCAACATCATGTTCAACCAGTCACAGCGCTAATTTCACAGGCATTAACCACGTCTGCAGAGAGAAGGTCAAAAGTTATTTTTTATTTGGATAAAACAATAAAAAAACAATTGGATATTTCTTTGTTCATGTTTCAGCTGTATCCTGTTGATTTCAGCTCACGCGTCTTATTCTGTACTCAGATTGAGCAGCTGCAGCTTGTCAGAGGTCAGCTGTGCTTCTCTGGCCTCGGCTCTGAAGTCCAACCCGTCCCATCTGACAGAACTGAACCTGAACTACAACAAACGCCTGAAAGATGCTGGAGTCAAAGAGCTCTGTGGTTTCCTACAGAGTCCTGACTGCAAAATACAAAAACTCAGGTGCAAGCTTATTTCCCTTCATATCTCAGTGAATACTTTGGTATAATTAATTTGAAAAACAAAGGTCATGTCTTCTGCTGTAATACATATTTTTCCTGAATTTGTTCCTGGACTTGGAGCTAAGGTTTAATTCAGTCCCTAAAGTCAGTTTTACATTAAGTGTTCTTCGTGACGCCATGTCTTTGTGGCTGTGCAATAATTAATGTATCTGCATTAATCTACATTTGTTCGCATTTCCTCTGAAATTTCCCCTAATTTCTTCACTTTCTGTAAAACAATGTAATAATTTGGCTGCAGAAGCTGAGTTTGTATCGACGCGTACGCTGGTGGAGCTGATATTTTAAGAGTTGAAGTCTTTGTGAACGCAGCAGCATGATGTCATTGATATTAAGTAGCGATCTTTAACTGGTTCTGTTGGACTGTCTTAACCTGCGTCTGGTTGGCTTCAGCTCACGTCTTGTGTTGTTTATTCAGTCTGGTGAACTGCAAGCTGTCAGAGGTCAGCTGTGCTTCTCTGGCCTCGGCTCTGAAGTCCAACCCTTCCCATCTGAAACGACTGGACTTGCTGTCGAACAAACTGAAGAGGTCAGATGTTCAGCAGCTGAAGGATCTCGTAGAGACTGTAAGGTCAGTAGATGGTTGTGAGCGAGTCCGGCTACGGTCAGCAGTACTGAACCAAACCCAGTCCAAAGCATCAAAGCGACGCTGCAGTGTTTCCAGTAAAGCTGCATGCTGAATGGCGACATGCCAAGGAGATAGAATCTTGTTGTGTTCCTGTTTCCAGGAATTCAAGCTCGGTATCAGCTGCCGGTTTTTCAGCATGTCTCCAGACTGCGTGCTCGTAATTGTTCAATCTGTAGTAGCATCTCAGATCTGATCTAAGACTGTTTGTTCTCCCTGTTCAACAGAAACAAACTGATAAAGTTTCATGTTTGTCCCTGCTCTGAGATCAGTCTAAGTGACTCTTATTTCACAAACCGTCATTACGTTTAGCCACCAGGTGGTCTTTCTGCTGAAGTCCACTCGTCACAGCTGGACATTTGTCCTTCTGTCCTTAGTTTCATCCAGACGTGTTCAGGGACAGCCTCCGTGTTTATTAGTCAGCTGATGTTTCAACGTGTTCACCAGCAGCAGAGTGTGTGTGTGTGTGTGTGTTTTGGATGGAGCAGCAGGAAATCCCTCACCAAAGTGTTTGTGAAGCAACGACGCCTTCGTGAACCTCAGCAGTTTATTTCCTCTGTTTACTTGAATGGAGCCGTCCGAGGACGCTAAGTGTGTGTACGTGTGTGTGAGCTTGGAGTTCATTGTGTTCACTCCAGCGTGGTAAGATGAGAGCTGAAGGTAAGGTTTCCTGGATGAGCTGCATCAGTGACTGTGAGCTGATGACGAGAGGCTGGAAGCGCTCACCGATCTGCTGCTCCTTTCTTCTCTCTGCAGGGCGTAGTGACCTCGGAGAAAAGAGAGAAGCATCGCTGTGTCCTGACGATCCTCCTGATGACCTGCTTGAAGAGGCAGTTTAAGAGAGATTCACGATGATGAACTTTGAGATGAAAGATTTTTATTTTTTTTATCCTGTTTATTTTCTCATATCTGTTGTTAAAGTTTCAAAAACGTTCTGATTAAGGAGACGTGAGTCGACTGATTCCATCTCATCAGAGCAGATGGTACAGATCCAGGCTATGTTCTAACATCTTAGTTAGTAATATTCTTAGTTATATACCGCAGTTATCAAACACGCGATCGATTCAAGAAGTGGTTCGCCAATTTTGCTTGTGAATCAAAAACAAATGGCAAAACGCTGCTGTTTCACCTGTCACATTTTCTTATTTTAGGATTTTATTGCATGTGCGTTTGCAATTAATTTGCGCACCTTTGTGCGATGCAACCTTAGGGATGATTCCTCGAATGACTCGAGTTCCTCAATTATGAAAATTCCTCGAGGAAAATGCATCTGCCTCGAAGCTTTGTGTTTTATTATTTAGCGCACCGTGTTCCGGCCGGGTCATTATTTGTGTTGGGCAGCGCTCTCACTTCTCCTTATGAGTTGTTGCTAAGCGTTAGCAGCATAACGTCAGATTTTCTGGGTTTTTATCGTTTTCTGTGGGACCTATAAGCATTTTTAAATGAACTGGCGTGACGGCCTTTCTCCTCCTGTGACTCCATGTTTCGAGAGACATGGATTTTTCCACAGTATTCTATTAATAACAGTGATCGCTGCAGTACTCAATTACTAAAATATTCCAGTCCTCGGACCCTCTCCTAAGGTTCACACATCACATAGTAATAATAAATCATTATTTGTCAAAAAAAAAAGTACAAAACAACATTGAGGAACCTGTATTCTAATTTCCTTCTTCTGATGGTTTCAAATGTGAAGTGTCAAATGAGCTGTAATGTGTTTTTGACTACTGACAAAGCGCTTCATCTGTGCCCTGCGAACCTGAGCACAGTAAAGGTTTTTATTTTTAAGTTATAAAAAAATAAGTCCCCAAGGTTTGCAACAAGCTTGGGATCCTCCATTGTTTGATATGAACAGATTAAGTCTATAATCAGAACTGATGCATTAGTATCACAGACATGTTGTGCTTGTTTATTCAGTTTAAGGCGTCACGTTGTTTTCACTTGGCCTGTTTTACATGCGTCGTTCTCTCCATGTCGCAGTGGAAGCGAATGAAGCGCCGCGGCGCGTCGGCTCACGAGGAAAACCTCAGTGCTTCATGAAGCTTCATCTCGCCATCACTGCTGATATTGTTTCTCTTTGGATCGATGAAGATTGCGTTCAAAATCAGCTCCACTTTGTGGCTTCATGAGTTTTGGTCTGAACTTGATTCAACTGGAAAGTTTCTCTCTGATTTATTTTCAGCTTGCAACTAAAACAAGTGGAATAAAACTCGATTCAACAGTTTCCAGGCTGCAGTTTTCTTCATCCTCATGCAGTTTTTAGACGGTTTTTTCATAATATTTTCTATAGATGTTTGGTCACTTTATCTACTGCTGCACTGAGCTCAGTGACTAAATGATGGTTTATTAGAGAGATGCAGCTTTTTTGATTATTTTATATCAAACATTTTTTATTTTCTTCTTTATGAAGGTTAACATCTAAAACGTAAAAATAAAGTTTATTGCGCTTCAGCATCTCCTTTACTTGCATTGGAAACATTTTCTGGAGCAGCTCAGAGATTTTTGTACCCAAGAATCAGATCTTTATGAAGCATCTAAGGTGCTATTCCAGGCATTGGTCACTAGGGTGCACCAAAGATCCTTCTCTGAATCCAAACCTGCTGCAGTTTCTGTGGTCGTTCCTTTGGTCACCGCTAGTTCACCTGCAAACATCCATCTGGCTTAAGGCATAAGAAATTATTTTGAAAAGCTTCAATATTTTAGTGAAAGGCTCCAGGAAGGAAGATCATAGCGGCATTCAGGAGGAACATGAGATTAAAACATCACCTGATCCACAAAGGTTAGATCAGACAGCCAGCATTAAACCTTTGGTCAGGGTCAGGGGTTACGGTTAGGAGCCAGCGCCTGAGAGGGAAGCCACTGCAAGAGTACATCAGGCCCGAACAGTTTGAACTTCTTTTGTAATCCTCCCCTAATGGATCCTGTCTTGACGGATTAAAGCACATATGTCAAACTTAAGGCTCGTGGGCCAAAACTGGCCTGCCGTGGCTTTTTGTGTGGCCCTCAAGACTCCAGACGCTAAATTACATCAAACAGTCCACCCAGTTTTCTGTTATTTATTCTGTGATTGTGGAAATTCACGGAAAATCAACAGGTTCCCACATTTTTTCCCCGATAATGCATAACTGTAAGTTTATTGCAAATTTTCCGCAAAAAAAATCCATTGGGTTTAACTGACTACTAACTCCCACCTGTAGGTGGCAGTATGTTGTACTTTTGCGACACCGCTGCCTCAGCCTTATTTGACATCAAGTTATTAATTTGTCCATCATCGACACCAACGATTAACAAACTCACAAGCGCCATACATAAACGCAAATATTGCTAAATTCCTTGAAACTATTTCTTCACTAGTTCCACAAAACTAGTTAATTGCAAAAACAAAACAAAATAAAACAAAAAAAATTGCAAAATCATGAAGGGACTGAGCAATATGAGGAGATGTTTAATTTTAAAAAGTACTTCTAATATTCAGAGACAGGTATTTATTATTATTTTAACAGTTTATAATGGGTTTTATCAATACATTCTGGCATGACCGGCCCTTTAAGAACATTTATTATCTTGATCTGACACCAAAACAAAAATGAGTTTGACACCCTTACATTAACGCATCTGTTGTACAGAATCACATCCAAAGTATGTAAGTGTTTGCAGTGATTAAGGAAGAATGGTTATGTCTCATCTTTGGGAATATTTAGTTCCATTTTTTATTTTTATTTTTTTGAAATGCCTACGATACAATCTCAAAGATGGCAGAAGGTCACCATAAATGTAGAAAAAAAAAGATCAGAGCAGAGAAGCAGAGTTTAGGATGTTTAATACAATAAATGACTGTACAGCAGACACACACACACACACACTCTCTCTCTCTCTTTGTGTCTCGCTCGGCCTCCCATCCCAACATACTGTAACACAAAGAGCCAAGGAAACACAACGACCACAGCAAACATCGCATGAACAAACACAGTGATCTACAGAGTCTTCACTTGGCTTAGCGCTGGCTCTCTGGCCATTCATGTGGAAACCAACAATGACCTCATCGCCGTGGTAATACTGCGGCGCTCCCGTCATTTCTCACAGTCAGCAGCTGCAACGGTAACACAGAGAAGAGAAACTGCCCAGACGACGAGCTGCTGTTTTAAAGGAGTAGTCTGGTTATTTTCAGATGACTGAGTCACCGTTATTGAACCGTCTCCATGCGGAGGGCTCGTCTCTACGGTTTATACAAGCATGGCACAGATCATAATATTATGCTATGGACACATTGTCCTGAAGAACAAGAAGACATTCCGTGCTGCGGAAAACATCTCATGAAGAAGACAACGCAGTAAAATCCAGACCACCTCGCTGTTGCTGCTCTGCTCCCCACCTGGACTCACAGCAATCTGTGTTGCCAGAGTGAAGCGTTACTTTGACAGCACAAAGCGCTTAGTGTCATCCCAGGAAGAACTAACGGTGTTGTGACAACGGCTGGGTCTCTAACCAGAGAGACGCAAGATAAGAACCTAGGGCTGGATGGATTCTATTGAATTCAAGATGGTGTCAAACAGCCACGTTTATTTTTATGAGTTGTTAAAATAAATGAATGTCTGAAGCGTCGCCTAAATTGTTCAGCTCTTACATTGCTCTTCTTCGTTTAAGGCAGTTGTCATGGATCAATGGACGAAGGACTCAAACTGAGGCTCACAATCAGACAGACCAGTATCCGATGACAGAGAAGTTTTTATTTGACTGAGACAAAGACAGATGCAGAAAGTCCATAAATAAAAAATATAAAGAACATCTGAATGAGAGACAATTTAAAATAAAGGAACACAGGAGGAAAGCATGGATATGAGAAGAGAGGACAGAGTAACGCCCGTGTACTCTGGATAATAAAGTAGAGAATGAATTTCGGGAAGGCAAGGGTTAAGTGAAAGCAGGGCCGCGTGTGAAGGGTAGCAGAAATTAAACAACATCTTAGGACATGAAACACAAAACAAAAACTGAGATGTGTCATCTGAAAAAGCTGCTGAGCTCAAGATCAACTGGACTTTTAAAGGTCGCGAATGAAAATCCCACAAAGGTCACCGAGATGACGTGAAACGGACAAAAGCAATAAATAAAATTCCTTGAAAATGAACCACTGAAAATCAGACGTTTCTTCTCAATCGTGTTTCAGCAGAATCGTTTCAAAAAGCCGACCAGTGAAACATGCCTGGTCAAAAATGATGGTACCTGCAACTTCATATTTTTGCTGCTCAACTTTTTAAGGTAACGACTGCAATCAATCTCTGTAGGCGTAAGCGAGGCTTCTGCACCCGTCCACAGGGATTCTGCCCCATTCCAGGGCAAACTGTCTGAGGTTTGAAGGGCGTCTTCTCCCGATGGCGTAATTCAGCTCCTAGACGTCCTATTGAATGTAGAAGGACAATCAGAACAGTCCAATGTTTTGCTCCCAGCCATTCTTGGGGGTTTTCAGCTGTGTTTTGTGTCACTATTGTGTTGGAAGACACTAGGCAGCGTATTTCTCTCCAGAACGCTCCCTTGAGATTTAATTTTATTCTGCACAGATTTCAGAGGAAGCAAAGCAAAGCAGCCCAGAACATAACCCAGCCTCCTCTATGTTTGACAGCAGACTTTGCTCTTTTCTAGCTCTGCTTAATTTTTGTGTGACTGAACAAACAGCCGATATGTCCTGTGAAAAAGCTCAAATTTTGTCTCATCTGTCCAACGGACATTCTCCCAGAAGCTTTATCAATATGACAAAAACGTCTCCACTTGTAATATTATTCACATTTTGTTAATCTATTGAGATGGAGAACCCAGAGGAGTTGAAAAGCAGGCTACACGGATGCTGAGCAGGACCTAAGAGCGAATGAGGAAGTTAAAACTACGTCTATCGATCACAATACACAGCTATTAAACCTCAGACTTCACCGCGTCGGACCGTGCTGCCATAAAGACCTTTAAAGAGGAGCGGCAAAAGCAAAGGAGGTGGATTAGTGGTGCTTTTCAACAAGCGATGGTGACATGCAGGACATGTTATTGTGAAATATGATCTCTGCTGCCTGGAAGTTGAACTGTTAGCATCTTAGCATAGCATCGCTGTCATGAGCCTGTCGTACAGCCACAGCCTTCAGTCGGAGGCCTCTTCTGATTGGCTGTAAGACTTGATTTGATTCAATTTGATCCCTCCTGCCACATGGATGATATGAGTTACAATATTTTTTTTTTTTTAATTGAATTAGAGAACCAAAGTTCCTACACGATATTGAAATGGAAATCGGGTAAAGTGGTGGCGAACGTTGGCAGACGTCGAGGCCTGAAGAGTAAATAAAAGTAATTTAAGGAATTTAAAAGCCTGTTTGCGTCAGCATACTTACATCGACTTCGTTTACTTTGATTCGACGAGCATCTCAACACACCAAGGTCTTCCGTCGCAGACGCGGAGGTGTGACTGGGTGAATGCGACATACCTGAGAAAGTGAAGTTGGAGCAGAGAGCAGAGCAGCAGCGACGCCTCACTCCCATCACGGATCACTGACGGCGCCCAAACAAAACCACACGCCCGCCGATGTCACCACCACGGCTGCTTCTTAACAGCTTCGTGTTTCATTCATCCTGATAAACGACGTTTTGTCTGCGGTAATCGTGAACGGGGATTCGCCAACCATCACACACTCTTTGGTTTTCCCGACAATTTACCTCTGAGCCTGACAGAAAATGAACCAGGAAGCTGCTAAGAAGCCATGATCTGATGGGGGGGGGATGGTCACTCCAAAGTATGATTTATCCACATTCACTTGTAAACAGATAATCTGGAGGTCCTCTGGGGGCCACCGAGGGGCCACTGAGTCAGCTTCTTTACACAGAAGAGTCTAAACCCTAGTGGTTACTGCAACCGAGCTGCCTGTTGCCATGGTGATCTGCCAAAGTCAGATTAATAGAGGACTTGTAGTTTCGCGTCATCAGGCGTTTTCAGGCACTTTGTCATCCCCCTCTTCCTCCTCTGCCCCTGCAGAAAGTTAACGCGGTAGTGTGTGAGTTTTCATCCACACCAGGAGTTAAAAAAGCTTTTTTCTGTCACGTCGTCTTCATACCGTTCCAGGTCAGGTGGTCCGCGGCCGTGTGGTCAGGTGATTCATCATCGCACTTTTCAGCTGGAGCGCAATCGTCTGAGTTCGGCGCCGGATCTGTGACGCCGTGGCCGGGCGAGGCCTGGGACGGGACGTCTGAGCCGATGTCTTCACCTTCGTTTTTCGCCTCGGTCTCCTCTTTCTCCTTCTTGGCCAGCTCTGCTCCGGGAGTAAAGACACAATCAACGAGGTCAACGAGAAGCGTTCTAAAAGCTAAAAGTCAGAACTCTGCAGGTTCAGAATAACCCTGGGCTGCCATGAAATGATGACCGGAGCAGAAACTGCTTGCATCTTCGATTACACCAGGCAGCAGCGCTGATGAATGAAATGCAGCCCATCGGTCAGCAGTGATTTCTGAATCTGTAAGGAAGCCTGGTACAGCTTATGACACCAACTTAAAATATTTAACAATGCTTGGATATTTTTTTTTAATTCTTAACAGTGGTATTCGACAAGTGGATTCGGTTGCTACAGTAACTGTGGGAGGGGCCTAAGAGGACGTCTGAGTGGTCCAAATGTCCATGAAATGTCCTGGCTAAAAAGAACTTCAGTTCTGTTTGTGTCTAGAGTAAAATGTTTTGTTTTTTTCTAAATCTAACAAGATAAATTGTGTTTTTTTGTTCCCTTAACAATCATTAAACAAACAACATTGTGTAGTTTTCCATCAGTTTTTAGGCCAAAACAAGTGTTTGTTCTCGCGCCTGCTTACCGTGCACAGACAGCTCCTTCCATCGATCTTTGTTGCTGGCGATGACGCTGGAGAGGTGGTGCCTCAGAGCTGGCAGGTCAATGGCCGTCAGGGAAAAGTTCATCTGTCCGTCGTCGGTGTTTCCATGGCGATTACTGCTGTGTCTCTGCACCGACTCCACAGTGACTGAACCGCTTCCTGTTAGGCTGAATGAAAGCAGCGTCGTGCAGAGCATAAGTGAGGTACCGATAAATTGTTCGCATCCACCAAGAGCATTCGGGGAACATCGACACGGAGGAAATCTTACAAGCAGCTTTCATGTGCATGTTGAGATGCATGACAGACAGTCGACTGGATTAATGATTAAGAATATCACTGGTCATACTGATGCCTTGAAACCAACCGTGAGAACTACGAGGGCTACTTCTGATCCTGCAGAACTTTATTTTCATAAAGCTACACGGCAAGAACACAAAATCTTACCAAGTATTTTTATCACTTGAAATAAATCAAAACTAACTTACAAGCAACTTCTCAGTAAGAGATAGGAGATTTTTAATAATTCCTATATTTGTTAAATTACTTATTTGGTTTTTGAGTAAATAATGATGAAAAAGTACCAGCTCCATCGGCAGATTACATCATCTATAACAAGACCTTTTTCTCATACACTGAAATAATCTGCCAATGCAGCTAGTACTGTTTCATCAATATTAAGGAATTATTTTCTCAAGACCCAAATTTCAAACATTTTATGCTTCAGAGAGATCATTTTTAAAGATTTGAGACTAATAAAAATGATAGATATGATTTAATGAGACTCATATAATCATATTACACACTAATCCCAGCCAGCATGCCTAGGTGGGACCCATGTGGGGACAAGGAGGGCAGACTATATGGGTCCCATATGGGTTTGTCCGCGGGTTCCACGATGGCCCCACATGGGTTTGCCCATGTAGGGCCACAGCCCACATGGGTGCTACATGGGCCCTAATTGGACAAAACCCATGTGGGCCACCACCATATAGGGCCCATGCAGGGCCCATGTGGGCTCTGGCCCTACATGGGCAAACCCATGTGGGGCCATCGTGGAACCCGTGGACAAACCCATATGGGACCCATATAGTCTGCCCTCCTTGTCCCCACATGGGGCCCACCTAGGCATGCTGGCTGGGAATGTTACCCATGCGTCTTGTGCAAGCCTAGACACCATCCTATTTAGCGAATAATAAAAGGGAGAAGCTGATAGCTGCTGGCACAGTGTTTAGAGTCAAGTAATTGGATTTCCTGTGGAACAAAAGACTTCCTAATTCTGTCCGTTGAACTTCTCAGAGACTGAACGTTTCCCTCTGCTTGGTGAATGTGCTGAGTCAGAGTGGTTCTCCGAGCCGTTTCCTCATGCTCCTTGGAGGATTTCTTCTCCATACCAGCCACAGAGACAGTCTGTCCAGTCCTCCACCGCTCCCTTCTTAATGGTTCATGCTCTCCTAGTTCTTGCTAATCAGTCAACCCAAACCTCTTACAGATTGAAACCACGGTAACTCCTCCAGACTCCTCCAATCCAAAAATCAGCGTCTATTTTTTGTGGTGTTTATCAGCAGGAGGTCAGACTAGAATCAATCCTCACATCCCACTACCAGTTCTCTGTACTTTATCTCACATCCATCCTTGTTACGTAACAAAGTAGCATTGTCCAAAAACGTTTCGCTTACTGTCATGATCCATTGTTTGTAACTAAAGTCGGATGTGTGGAAGGAAGAAGGAGTGCCTAAAGTACGTTGCCCTGAGGTGCACCAGTGGAGCTGACCGCAGTCTCAGAGAAGCCGTGTGGTCTCTTGGTGAGGTAATCTGTTTTCCCTCATCTTCCAGACCTTTACTCTGGAGCTGGACGGTACTGAGACCAGCAGAAACCAGAGCATGTGACCCCAGCAGCACCAATCCCCTGCTCTGTGCAGTCGGTTCATAATCACCTTCTCCAGTGTCATTAAAAACATAATCAGTGCAGTTTACTGCTTTCTGCTGTTACAATTCCCCGTTGTTCATCATTAGTAATGTCACTGAAAACGGTGTTACTACCTGGACCTTCTGTTTCCACTCTCTTTGGCCTTCCTGTCTTCTTCTATCAGCGGTCCGATCACCTTCTCTGTTGTGTCAACCAGGACAGTGAAAGTGGGCTCCACGATAAAGTCTATGAAACCTACAACCAGAGAGGCAGATGAATGAGTGAATGCATTAGCATTAGCATTAGCATTAGCATTTCTTTATAAATGTGATAGACCGAAGCACGGAGCAGGATCAGGTTGGTACCTATCTGTGACTGGGCGATCATGGTGGCTTTGCGGTCACAGAGGGGAGAGAAAGGAAGACCGAGTTCCACCTCTTTATCTCCCTAAAGAAGAAACAAAATATGAAAGTTGAGGAGTTTTTTTTAGGTTTTTTCCTTTTTTATTTTTTTACACTCTCAAATCCGCTCTGTGTGCTTTTTGAATCAATTTCAAACCAACCTTGACAAACGATGCAAACAAAACATAAGCAGGCAGCTTTTGAACCTCCTGTCTCTAACGGTGCGTTCACACCAAACGCGTTGGGTGCATTAAAAATGCATCCAACCCTTCATAGTTTGATGCGTGTGCACTTTGAATGCAGACGCTGGACATTTAGCTCTACACCTGGCGCTTCGCACGTCTGGTTTACATTCAAAGTCTATGTGGAGGCGAGTCGAGAGCGTATTGAGGGTGCGTTAGACGCTCTAGCCGTTGTTTTCCGTTGCCAGTCTATTTGTAAGACACGCAGGACACGTTAGACGTGCCTGATGCGTTAAATCCTCCAAGCGCTTCAAATTACACCGCAACGGGGTCTCAACGCACCTCCACATAGACTTTGAATGTAAACCAGACGCGCCCGATGCGTTTAGTATGAACGCACCAAAGGACGCAAAATCAGTTGCTGCCTCCTTTCCAACACACTAAGCTATGATTTCTTAAGAGTTCATTTCTGACTTTGTTTTAGATCTGACAACAGAAATGGAAAAATAAAAACATCTGAGTGACGAGGTTTATCAAGATTTTTTGTAACATTGTCCTTGTTAAAATACAGATACACAGATGAAGATAAGATGGGTGGAACTAAATCGCATATTCTGCATGATGATGTAATTGAAATGCAAACTTAAGAAATAACTTCAAACAAAGTTGGTAGACGGTTTTTAGGTTTTCAAACTTAATCTGGAGAAAATATGATGGTATTGATGTGAATTTAGCATAAAAACACTGGCTCACTGTTTAGAGGTAAGTAATTGGATTGCCTGCGAAACAAAAGACCTCCTAAATCTGCCCGTTCAAGCTCAGCCACTCAGGGTTTCCCCCTGTGTATTATAAGCCTGGCGGGCTGCCAGGATTTACATGCCCTCAGGACTAAGCTCGTTCAATTTGTGCTTAGTCCTGGGGACTGAGAGAACTTGGCAGCTCAGGTTTCAGGAGAAGCAAGACATCAAACTGTGCACCTGTCTGAAGAACTCTTCCATCAGGCTGTGAGTCCAGTGGTAGTGCAGCGGCCAGGCTTTGGCAGGATGACTGATGTCTGCTGCGTGAA
Organism: Poecilia latipinna; assembly: GCF_001443285.1. Classification (NCBI taxonomy): domain Eukaryota; kingdom Metazoa; phylum Chordata; class Actinopteri; order Cyprinodontiformes; family Poeciliidae; genus Poecilia; species Poecilia latipinna. The sequence goes on along the minus strand of NW_015113242.1, from coordinate 298,738 downwards.
GCATCAGAGATAAAACCTTCACTTTGTCTATACTGGAGACAGACAAACAACAAAGATTTAGTAGCAGCGTAAAAGGCACAAACTATTTCAGAAATAGCTTTGTTATTCCTGAACCACAGCTCAGTCTAAAAAGAGACAGCCAGCCGTATGCTAGGTAAAAGCTGCCGGGTGTTTTCTTTTGTATTGTCAGTGCTGTTTACAGAGAGTACAGTCAGCCTCAGAAACACAGGCAGAATCAGCATGCTGACAGGCTGATGACAGCGTCTTCCCCCAAAATCCCATCCAAGCGTGAGGTGAAGAGCGTGACAGCCGCCTCCCTCCGCACCTTCTGCAGCACTGACAAACAGAGAGAGAGAGGCAGGAGCCGGACCGGTCGGACTCAGCGCTAATCCTGTGAAACTCTCTCTCTGAGCGGAGCCCCTACAGGGACATACTGGCCAATCTGGTCCTGGTCCAGCAGCCTGCAGGACCTTATGTTGGGCCGTTGCACCAAACTCCCACTGTTGATCTAGTCGTGTCCGTCAGATGGACCGGCCTCACACGTCTTCCAGGAAGCGGCGTTCACGACGGAGGATCTAAATTTGGAAACTTGACTGCTGATGAATCTGAATTGGGTCCTAAAGGAAAAGTATTTCCTGTCCACGCAGGAGGAAAACTGTGGACCTTTTCTAAAAGCTCTGTCATGACCCGTGTTTTTCTGTAGTTATTTTGGGATTTTCTGTGTTTAGTCCCGTTTCCCTGAGTCTCTGTGCTGTCCTCTCAGCCCTTGATTGTTCCCAGGTGTGTCTCGTTCCCTTGATTACCCCGTGTGTATTTAAGTCCACATGTTGTCTTTGTCTCTTGTCGGTCCTCGTCAAATGTATGTCTTATGTCAGTTGTTGTCTACTGCGTGCTTGCCAGTTGAACTGTATAGTCCTGGTTAGCTTAGCTCTCGTTATTCAGTCTTCAGTTGCTACCGGTAATTAGCTGCATGCTAACCTCTCTGCCTTGCTGCCTGTCATCCTGGACTGAGCTTTTGTTCATCAATAAATCACCATTTTCATCTACATCCTGGGTCTACCTGCGTCTCTCCTCTCCACCGCAAACCCCACTTCCTGACAAGCTCGTTTCAAAGCCGTTGTGCAGTATTCACAACTAGCCCCACACATTTCAGGCTGTTTCAAGAAGCGTCAACACATGAAATGGCAAACTTTTTGCTGAAACCGTCATGCAGACCCAGTCACTGGTATAGAAGCATTATAAGGTTTTTTGTTTAACCCTTATGACCTAAGTTTCAAATATTGGATATTTTTGCTTACACAGTTTCAAAAGTATAGTTTGCAACTATCAGCAACACATCAGTTAAATAGTGCTAATAAATACTTTATACTCGCAACTTTTACTATGTTTCATATGCGACCACATAGAAGTGCGAGAGCTAGAGACCTAGAGCACCCCCTTGTGGCTGACTGATGAAAAATGTTCAAAATATGATGCAAAATATTAAGAATTTTTGTATGTGTCTATAACTACAATTTAACATGAGGATTCTTTAAAAAAAAAAAAAAAGATAATGTCTGGTGACGTACTGACCCGTTTGTCTGTGTCACGGTGTTCCTCATGGTCTTGATCTGCTGGAAGTGGCAGGACATGTCTGTGGACATCACCATCTCTATCACCAGAGCCCTCAGCTCCCTGCCGGAAAATCAACACCATGAATCCCTACCGATCAGTTTGAGACAGACATATTCTCTGGAAGAGCTTGAATGTCATTTTCATCAGTTTTTGGTTGGTCGACATAATCTTTGGAGAAAAAAAAAAGAAAAAGCTTCTGATTCCCAAACATGGGCCCTGTTTGCGTCTGGCCACCACAAAAAGCATCAAAGTGCAGGTAAAGCCGTGAAGGTACAGCAGAAACGGTGACCACGACTTCAAATGTGAAATTCCATTTTAAGCGTTGCACACATCTCCGTAAGCGTCTGAAGCAACCACCTCTGCCGTGGACGACTTTGGAAAACACAAAGAACAGCAAACACAACATGAGAGAAACGGCTGCCACACAGCGATTCGCTCTTGATGATGTTCATGTCTAAACTGGTGAAATCTGGTTTGAAACATGTCAGGAAGTCTGTATTTGAGTTTAGGCAGACGACCGTCTACAGTCGTGTTGCTGTGACTTGTTTACAACTCACAACGGACCAAACTCAATCAAATGGCTTCTCTCTCTTTGAGGACCAATAAAATTTGTTTTGCTGTTCAAACCTAGAAAGTGTCTGAGCTTCAGCAGACATACGGAATAACTGAGCGGCAAGATGACGCAGCATATGTGCCTGCTGGATGTTTTAGTTTGTGTTCAAATGAACTGGTGCACATCTGCTGGTCAGGCTGGAGGCTGGGAGGATGCGGGAACGTTCATTATTAAGACGCGGAGCGAACCTCCAGTCTTCTTTGTTCAGGTTGACCAGGATGTTCATGTCCTCCTCGGCCATCAGCTTGTAGGCGGCGCTGACGTGATGGTTCTCCAGCACCGACCTGTCATTGTACAGGATGGCGACCTCCGACCTGACGGATGGATAAAAACTGTTCAGATTTCACAGACCCTAAATGCAACACGCTTGTCTAATTGGCTCCAGCTTCAGGGGCCGTTACCAAGAGACGACACATGATTCCTAGTCGATGAACTTCTAGTTTCTTTTTTTCGATCTTAAAGGTTTGTGTTCCAACACACACAACCGACGATCCTTTCCACTATTGTTGCCGGGTGTGTTACCTGGTGTGGATGTGGAAGTTGTTTGTAGTTCCCGTGTGTTCAAAGTCATGGATCGCCGCAGCAAAAACCATGGCAAGGATCTCCAGCTCGCTTAGCCAGTGCTACACACACACACACACACACACACACACACACACACACACACACACAATGAGTGTGTTAATGTGAAAGCTTTCTGTTCACAAGCCCTATGAGTAATGAGCAGCAAAGCCATTTCTGTTTGAACTAATGTATGTTTTATTCTTCAAACCCTAAGAAGCTCAGAGTCTTTAAACTGGTTGCTTTATGCAGAATCATGAGCAAAAGGAAACATCAATGTGTGTGTGAGTGTGTGTTACCATCAGTCCGGTGTGTAGCATCAGGAAGTGGGCGGTCTGCGTGACGTCGGCGGCGTGGATCAGGTTGTGGTAGGGGTTCCTGTGTTTGCTGTAGCCGTTCTCCAGAGCCTCAACAAACTGCACCAGGGCCTGCACAGGGATCTGAGCACAGGACTCCGGCTAGTACCGTTAGCATGAGCAACGCAGTGCTAACCCTGAGCCAATCCTCAAAGCTAATAGAGATAATAGGAATGCGTCTGATTTTGAGCTGTTTTAAAGATCGATCATCCATCCAATGTTCCTGTCAAAGTTTCCAAATCTCTGTAGAAGCGTCTGCCAAGCAGTGACATTTTGTATTTATACTCTGAGTCTGTATGGGTTGTTTTTACCTACAACATGATCCATATTCTTTGACCAATAATTTAGTAAAATGAATTGTGTGCTGCCACGTTCCTCTAATGTCAGAATCCACCCGAGTAGCCAGATCAAAATGCGTGTACCCTGAACCTGTTGATGAGGTCATAGCGGGTCAGCAGGTCATACACCAGGAATTTGAGGGCGTGTTCTCCAGTGGCCTCGTGGAAGGCAAAAACGTCAAAGGACCACTGATCCACCTCCTGGAAAAACAAAGTGAACAGAACCGTTAAAAAAAAAAAAAAAAACATCTAAATGACAGAAAGCCGCAAAATAAAGCCGAGCTCTTTCAGTGTAATATCACCGTTCGTCACTAGGGGGCAGTAAGCTATGTTTCTTCAGAAGAGGTAAAGCAGCAATTAAATTAATGAGTGCAATTATTCATTAACTCACAATTATATTTGAAGTTGGTCCCCTCATGATTCATGAGTTTCAGGTCTCCAGAATAGCGAAGGAGAGTAATTAGAGAGATAATTGAATATTCTTTTCTTTTCTTTTTTTTTTTTTAAGTTTGCACAGGAAGCCCTGAAGAAGGAACATATATCAGGAAACACGCCGCTCACCACATCTACATGATCTAATTCGACCAGCTCTTCCACATCTGTTATTTCTGTTTTTAATCAGACCTGTTTTCAGACTCTTCTGCTGCTTTGGTCTAACAAACGTCCTCCTTGCACACTTTGCTCTTTTTCGCAGTGATGTTATTTCCCTTTCATTCTTTTTGTAAATGATGCTTTTTCTTAATGTCTTTACACATCCTCCTTTCTTCAGTTGTTTTTTCTACTATTTTTTTTTCAGCAGAAGTGTATCCATACCCCTTGATGTTTACCACATTTTTTTCATGTTACAAATTTCAATATGTTTTACTGGGATTTTATGGATTTTTACAAGTAAAACATCTCAAGAGATTGAAAATGCCCATTAAAAACTGCACACAATTTCACATTTGCTGTGTTTTCATTAAATAAGAAAAGCAAATTAAAATCACACATGAATACGTTTCTCCACGCGACACGTCATTTAAAAACAAGCCGCGCCTTGGATCATGTGACTCGTGTGATGCAAAAAAAAAAAAAGTTTCCAGTTTTGCGAAAGAAAGAAATTTTGATATGGACAAAAAAAAAAAAAAAAAAGAAACCTCATCCTAACAGCAAAACTTTTTATTGACAAGTGTCTGGGGAATTGGTAAAACATAAATCTAACAGAAATAAAGTATAAATAAACTCTAAATCCCTGAATGATGTCCAGCTTCGCTCTGGGATCCTCTGCTCCTGCACGTTAGTTAGCTTCCGCTTCCAGATCGCTCTAATCGTGGCCTTTGGGAATCTGTACCAGTGTTTAATTGCTCGACGTGCTTCTCCTCCCGTTCGTTACAAGTTTTGAACGAGGTTTTCGAGGTTAGAAGAGAGGCTTTGATGTGACCGTTTTAGTTCATTGTATCACAGTAAAGGGAGACAAATATGTCAGCTAGTCACTTTTTTAGATTTCCATGAAAAGCATCTTTTTGCTCTTTGTCTTTTGTTGGTTTTGTAGCAAAGATCAAGGGATAGTAATACTTTCTTCTTTTAAAGGTTTTGTTGGCTCTAGTGGCCTTTATTTGAAAGTAGTTTGACAAGAAGGAGGGTTATGAGAGAGGAAAGACATGTGGCAAATGTCACCTGGCCGGGAATTGAACCTGTGACCACCGACATCAGAGCTAGGGCCTCAATACATGGGTTGTGCTTTGCCCCTGCGCCACCACAGCACCCCACTTTTTTCAAAGTTTAATAAGTAAGGTCTTTTGTTTTATGTCTTCAATTATATTTTCTTCCTTCTTTCTCCTTCTTCTCACGTTTCCTCCTGTGACTTCTAGTTCCTGTTTTCCCTCTTCTGCATCAGTTCCCTAAACGCCTCATTTCTTTTTCTTCGTCTCTAATTTACCCCATCCCTTTTTTGCATCGGCTCTCTGCACTAAATGGAACCGATTTCCTGCTTGTCACTTTAACTTTTCCCCTCTTCCACCTGAACAAAGGATCAATACAAGAAACGTCTACATCCTGGAACAGGGTATTTACCTTTTTCTTTTCTTTTTTTTTTTTCTTTTTTTTTTACCTTGAGAGCTGTCAGAGCTGTGGGAGGGTAGGTCAGCCCAGCCATGTTAGAAGTCCGTCTGTACATCCTGTTGACACACACACACACACACACACACACACACACACACACACACACACACACACACACACACACACACACACAGATAAAAATATCACACACCAATCTCACACTTATAAATATGGGCAGTGGCATGCATATAAACACCTCTCACACAGACCCCCTCCCGACACCCTCCTCCACAGTTTGAGACCAGGATGGATTGTTTGTTGCCACGGCAACCCTGCTCCAAACACATGCACGCGAACACACACACACACACACACACACACACACACACACACACAGATGCCGGGCAAACAAGCACTGCCTGGCTGCAGCAGATATTTTTTGATTTCATGCGTCATTAAGCTGCAGCAGATGAACTGATACTGCGTTCTTTCACTGCGACTCATTTACAACCTAATGATATCGGAGCTCATAAGTTTCCCTGTGTGCCGTTCGCCTGTAGCGCGCGCGCTAACGTCATTACGCTTCGTGTTCGACCTCTTAATCACATCTGCTGTCAGCCCGGATGCTCGCCTATGTTTGCTTTGAAGGAAATCTATGGCTGCTGCTCCCTCTGCGTTCTGCCGGCGCTCCAGATTTCTGATCAACGTGGAAACGACTGAACATTTGGAAGTGTAATTTTGTCTGAAAGGGTGCAATTTACCTTTTACATTTACATCAAACCTGTCTTTTTTTATTTTAAATGCATGTATTTCAACTTTTGACAACTCTTAGAAGTTGTTTTAGTTCTACTAAAGACGACAAGCTGACCCTGGATGAAAACTTTCTCAGGGTGAACCACAGGAACTCTAATTACGAGCTCTTATGCCCCGTAAACCTTTTCACATTTTGTCACGTTACAGACATCAACTCCGGCGTATATTGTTGTGCTGGCAGATCATCACTAAGCAGCGCATGTTTGTGAGGCGAGAGGAAAAGGATGCCTGGTTTTCTCGTTTAATTTCTTGCAAATACAAGAAAACACATGCAAACAATGTATTCAACCCTTTTAAATCTGACATATACAGTTTCCCACAAATCCTGCACAAATTTCTCAAAGATGGGGGGAGGGCGAAAAGAAAAGAAAACATTTTTAAATCACATATTTAAATTATTTTTTATAAATGTTTTCCAATCATTATTGTAAAATATCAGTTAAAATAACTTATTGAAGACGGAGATGTATGGAACAAATTGCTTTTATTGTTCCATAGAGGGAAAACGCAGGAACACTGGGAAATGCTGCAGATCATTTTCAATGCACCGTTTCCTGTGTGAAACATGGTGACGGCAGCATCATGCTGTGGGACTGCTGCTCTCTAACACAAACAGGGAAGTCTGAGCTGAAGGGCCGACACCTGAAGCTAATGAAGGCAATCAAAGTTTAAAGTGGATCTGAAAGTTATTGACTAAACGCTACTGCATACATTTCAGAGTGTCGTTTGTAAAAGAGGATTACAAAACCGGCATCATTTTCCTTCCACTTCATATTTACCAGCAATTTGTTGTCTCAGTCAGTCATATAAAATACCAGTGAAACATACTGAGGTGTGTCGCTGCAATGTGACAAAAGGCAACAAAGTTCCTGGGGCGCATGAAGAATATTTGTTACCGTAACTTATAAAAAAATGAAAACAAAAAGGAAAAGCTCATCTGGCATCGCCCTGTTGTTTTCTGAAGTGTTGCTTTAATGTGTTAGCATCTCTAGTTATTTCTTACCTCAAGATTTTTCACAGTTTCACGTGTCTGTTTCTCACTTTCACAATTTCTCATGTTTTTATATCCCATGTATGCATAAGATTACAGATCTATTTAGTGTCTTTGATGCTAGCTATATTTTTAAATATGATATTGATTAGCCGGTAACAAAAGGTGTTAGGTGGAAACAAAACCAAACTGAAGTAACTTTCATTAGAGAACTTGATGTCTTAGGAACTTGTTGAAGTAAGCAGCTTAGCAGTGGTAACAAACGTAGAACTAAACAATGATGACGATGTTTAGCACAATGTTATTATTATTAGTATTATTACTTCATTTCCTGTCAGAAGCAAACTTCTTGATTGAATGAAATTATGTTAATCTAAAACTACAAGAGGTTTGATTAATTTTTGGCTCAACTGTTTGTGTTTTTCCAAGATGCTTTTTCCTTTATATCAACATGTGTTGCTGCACTAAAACGGATGGAGGTCAAACTATAGAGAAATTAAAAGAATATTGTGTACCTTGGGATAGAGAGCAGAGTGTACAGCGTTCAGCTGTGTCTAGACAGGGTATAATACTTTTTTATGACCTAAATGTCTCAGTTTTTGTATTTTTTTTCCCTTTCAGAGGCTACAGCATGCTGTCGGTGTTCCTTTGAGTTTCGAGCATCCAGCATGCCGACGTGAGTAAATCTTCATCAGTGAAGTCGGGGCTGCATGAGATTAACTCCTGCTATTTTGGGTCACTGATGTGATATGTGTTGAGTTGTAGTTTTCTGATTCTGTACGGAGAGTGAGAGCTTCGGTTTTCATGTAGCAGAATTTTATGCCGAAAGCCTAAGGTCATCTCAAAGGATTGTTATCCTTTGGCATTACTTCTGTGTGTTTGCGCTTGTTAGATTTTTAAATCCATGTTCGGGATCTTTTGTAATAAAAACCAAAGAATATGAACAGTCTGTTATAAATCTCATTATGCAGCTTCTGTGCAGAGTGGTGAATGAACCTAATGGGTAAATTGCTCTTATATCACATTTACATGTAAAATGTAAGTGAAATGAAGCATGATGAGAGTCGTATTATGAGTAATCACTATAAAATGGACTTCAATATTTAAGTGCTCATTTAATGTCTTTGTCAGACTGCTATAGAGAAGAAAAACAAGAACAAAGATTTCATTGGTGGATTAAAATGTATGAGAACAATCCAACCCATCTGTGACAATAACTCTAATGACTTTAGGCTTTTTTAACCCCACATTCCTAAAGGTTTCACAAAACAAACTTAACAGAATTTCATAGAAAAGTCAGACGTCTACGTTTACCTCTCCACAAAGATTCCGGCTTGCACCGCGTGAACGATGCTCCTGAACCTCGGCTTCTCCTCGGGACGCCGCTTAGCCAGGCCCATCTTCCTGCTGAAAGTGCACGCCAGCCAATCGCGCACTTCGCTCGGCACGGACTCCGCCTGCAGGTCACTGAGCTCGTCTTCCGTGTCCAGCAGGCGCCTGCAGAAAAGGGATGGGATCTGTGACGCATCGTGCGCACTAGCGCATCCGTCTGACCGTCTGCTCCGCGCAGACTCACCTGGTCTCGTCCGTGTAAACGGCGTCCAACATGGCCGCAGCCAGCTCCAGGTTCCTGCGGAGCTCCTGCAGGTCCACGACGCCCCGGTCCATCTGCTCCAGGGCCGCCTTCAGCCTGGACAACAACAGGAGAGGAACATCATGATGCAGGTTGTTAAATACTCACTATAGTACCAGAAAACAATGTTTGTGACTCGGTGTATTATATATTGGGTTTGAACTGAGAACGGACCATTTTATAGAAATAAAATACATTCTTTCAAAGAAAAGTCTTTATAATCCTCACGTCAGGGAATGAATGTATATGAACATAAGACAAAATGTTAGGGTTAAAAAAATAGATGAGGCATAATTTATGGTTTGTCTTTGATGCACTAATACATATCACACCTTTTAACACATACATTGTTTGTTGCTGCATAGCAAAGCTTGTGTATTATGTGTGAATCTTGGACTGAAGTCAACAAAAGTATTCATAGCTCCTGAAGATTTTCATACTTCGTCACATTTCAGAAACTAATTTTCAATGCATTTCCTTGAAATTTCCTGTGATTAACATAAGTTACACGACTAACACAACATTCTACATACTGCATGAGTGGAAAATGTTTTTGTTTTAATTTAAAATATTCGAGGCAATCATTAACAAAAACCTGTGAAAATTTACCAAACGCTTGACACTGAGTGGAGGATCACCTTCCATCAGGTGAAACTCATCCCAAATATGGAATCAGAGCAACAACTGAGGGTTTCAAAGAAGCTATTCTGTTAACAAAAACGGACTAAATAATGTAATTAATCCTCCCTCATGGTCTCAATGCTCTGCAGACGAGCCATCGTTTGATCCAGGTGTGTTGAACGTGGGGGAAACTAAAACATGCAGGATATCGGACCTGGAGGACCTATTCTGGACACGCCTGCTCTAAATGTGCAAAGCTGGTAGAGACCAAGCCCTAAAGACCTGCGGTAGGAATCACAGCAGGTGGTTCTATAAAGTGTTGAGGATGGAGCGTAGACTTTTATTTGTAAAAGAAAAATGTAAAAACCATAGACCCTCCACTTCAGTTATACCCTTCTTTTGTTAACCCGTCACATCTGGCTAAATGTTATAAAATCTGTTCATCTTTTGCACTAAAGACATTAGATTGCATGTTACATATGGATATTGGGAATAACTTCATATAAATGTGCCTCATTGTTTCATCCCACACCTCCCAGTGACATTTTGAAGCTTGTTCCATCAAAGTGTTCCTGCCTCTTTAGATGTATTTTTACTCCTCTCAGTTGTTTATTCTTTGGGTTATTTTCAGCACTTTGGAGTTATTGTTGTCAGCTTGAATTGTTTTGTACTTTTACAGCAGCTAATTTATCTCAGCAAAGGCACTGGTTCTAAAATCAGACACGTCCACGATTTGCAGATTTGAGAGACAAACTGTGTCGGTGAAGACTGGAGGTTTGATCTGAGGTTTCTCTGTGGTTTCCTCCATGCATTTCTCCTTTGTGAGATGATTAGAGCGTTTTCTTAAATAAAATGCATAAACAGACAGGATCCTTTCGACAGCACATTCTCCGAGTCCAGAGTAATCTTTATTGAACTGGTTCTGGTTCTCTGATGCAGTGCTTCTCACTAAAAATAAAGCTGTTTTTTGTTGTTGTTGTTTTTTTGTTTTTTATAAAATTGGATTTAAAGCTATGTTTACATTTACAAGGTCATTTACATATAAAAACATGTTTCTGCCAACAAGCGTCCGGCTTGCTGTACAATAGCTGCTTTCTTTGGGAATATCTTGTTTGATTCAGGCAAATGAGACACATAAGATCCTTCTGATGGCTCCACCATGTTGTTTTAAAGGGGCAGTACTAGGTGTTTTCCAGTCACATAGTTACATTTCATAGTACAGTAAAGTAAATGTTACCTTCAGTTGTTATAAACATGCTGTTATGTCTCAAATATGACTTAAAGAAATTTGACTTCTAACACTTTGAAATTGTGACTCTGTCCCTTTAAGAAGCTCCTCCTCCTTCTGAAACTCCGCCTTCAGGGAGTCATCACAACATGGCTCCTCTATTAACCCTTTAACAAGGTTTTTACCAGCGTTGCTCTGAGCAGTAACTCCTATAATGAGCTGAGCAGATATTCAGCTCCACCAGGTGTTTTCTAATTGCTGCTGGCTAGTCTGAAGGAGCTGAAAAGTCATGGGAGAAACATGTTCAGTGAAGCTCAAAAGCTTGGAAACTGCAGCTCCGAGGAGAAACTTCATGTTCAAAGGCGAGACACCAACTTTGGGGTTGGGGTGAGGGTGGAGGTAAAAAAATAATATTTTCAGAATCATCGTGATTCAATTTAATTTCCATTTGGGACAAAAAGGGATTTTTGAATTGAATTTGAACGATTCAAAGGACAAACACAGGAAATGTTCAAAGAGCTACTGCTTTGCCATTTCAGTGCTTTACTACACCGAGATCCTCGCATATATTGCAGTCTGTGCATTCTGCGCTCCACACGAGGAAACAGCAGCCCTGAGAGAGCCTCTCTGCAGACTGCAGACACCTGCCAACCCACTTGATCCTCGTACTTTGCACCCACACAGCTGCTGTCCCGTTCGCACCGCACAACCAGAATGTGGAAATCTGCTTCCTCCAGATGGACACATGATGACACCATGCCTCCTGTCAATCAGCCGGCGCCAGCGCTAAACGACTGGAGGCTTCTCCGGGGAATAAACAAGCTGTCAAATAAACATTATGCACTGTGCTTTTCCTAGCCAAGGCGGCCCTTGTAGTCAGTCAGAAAAGTTCATGCTGCTGCAGTCGGCCAGATTTTCACTAAACTTGACAAAGAACAGCTTGCAGTTGTTACCGCGGCAGCAAAAGCCAATTATCCTACAGTCAAACTTTCTTTCATCACACTGGATATCAGATGCTCTGCATGCAAACCGATACAAAAAGTAGGAATAATAGATCAGTCGGTGCAAAGCAAAAAGTCACCATGGAGATTTAAAACACTTCTTATCAGCAAATGAACAGATTCAGTAAACTCAAATGTACCAAAACAAATCTAATGTCAGCGCTCCTTTAAGAATCCCTCCGCTCTAAGAGTTGAGAGGAGAGAAGTAGTGAATTGTGGAAATGTTGCAGATTTAGCCCGACGCTCATAAACCCTGGCACTACCGTATAAATAACGCTGATGTTACAAAAAATGTTCATGATTACGAATTCCCAACATTTATTATGTCATTGATTGTAGTCATAACATATTTAAGTTTATTTTAAAAACAGATTTTTTTATGGATTAGAAGGAAAGTTTACCAACAGCAAAATCTATGGTTTTGTAGAGCTTATTTTACCAGTTTAATAAATGTCCATGTTTTATTTAAAAGGGCAGTATTTTGTAAAACTGACTTTTTTTAGCTATATACCATGTTATAATGTTATTCCTTCATCAAAGACATACCTGGAGTGTTGCTTTGATTCTTCCATGCATGTTTGAAACATCCTTAAATTTCCCGGGGCGACCACGTTTTTCAAATGACTTCCCTCACTCAGCTCCTCCAGACTAGCGGCAGCAGCTGTTATCAAACACCTGCTGAGCTCATCGTATGAGCTCCTTCTCTGTTCAGTGGTTGTAAACATAATGACATGCTGAAAGCTGAGTTTCAGAAAGAGCAGGAGCTTCTTAAAGAGACAGAGGCCCAAGTTGTTAAACTGCCTCACATAAATATCATTTGGTATATTTATAACAATTGAAAATATCTTAGTTCCTTAATACTTGGGCTATAAAATGTCACTATGTGCCTGGAAAACACATAATACCACCCCTTTAAATTGATGGAATGATGGCCCGACTGGAGCCGTTTGCCATAGGTGACCCTCCGCTTCAGTTTCTGCCCTTCAGAGGGATTTTATGCTCCTGCCTTGACAGAAGACCATTTAAAGTCAGTTTCTGTATCCTGTTGCTAGTCCTCTGAAATGAAGTGCGATTGCTTCTTAATTACGCTAACATCGGTATCGGTCCGATAAATAAAACCTGGCCGATGTTAACAACAGATTTATGTCCGTCTTGTTGCTGTTTGTTTCTGGAGGAGCTTGGTCATGTGACATTTGTTTGGTCATGTGTCATTTGTTTGGTCATGTGACAGTGATTGTTGGATAACATCAGCCACAACAGCAATATTAATATCAGATATCGATATCGGCCCACATTGTCATATCTGTGAATCCCTAGTCTCCATATATGATGTGTATCAGAAGGCATTAGTTTAGTTATTTTTCGCTTTGATCAGCGTTATAAGAGTTTAAAAAACAGAGTTTTATAAGAGTCAGTGGGCCTTAATGTCGATACATGAAAATATAGGGTGTAATAGTCATTTTTAGAACATAATACACAGCTAAATTAAATTAGCTGTGTATAAAACCATCAAACAAAGAGTTATCCTGTCACTGTCACTGTCACACTAGATATGTGCTTCCCAGAACAACGACGAGAGGGTTTTAATTTTGTTTTAACTGCGGAGGGTTGGCAGCTCTACCCCGTGTCGCTCTATTCCTGTCAGTGAACGACAGGCCTTATCACGTAAGGTGAGAAACGAGAAGATCGCAGCATTATTTTTGACACTGAGAGGTTTAGACGATTCCAGCTTAGCGATTCCCCGTTCTGATCGTAGAGCAAGAAGTCCAGAGTTTACCCTGCGCAGAAGGAAAAGTTTTTCATCTTGACACATTATGTGCAATAATGTGTTCGTCCAGAACCTCAGCTCATCAGTCCGGCTCTGTCAAACAGACGGCAGGAACACTGTACGTAACGTTGGACTGCTGATTCACACGAGTCCGTTTATAAAACCATCAAACAAAGAGTTACACTGTCACTGTCACTGAACGTGAATATATTTTTTTGTCTCTGTAAAATATGACACACTGTATTCCAGTGTCTTTTTTAGGCTTTTTTTGTTTTTGGAGTCTGTTGATTTTATTTTATAATCACCACAAAATGGCTTGCCAACCAAGCACTGACCACAACTACACATGAATTTGTGTAAGTCAGACAGGATAATGCACATTTTCATCCCTCCGAGTGCTTTTATTTCCCCGTTCTTTTACGTTTGATGCCATCTGTTTTGACGCCACATAAGATTCTCCAGACGTTTCTGTTTCCTGTCTCTTTCTCTCTCTCTGGTTTCTCTCAGATCCACGCTCGTTCCCGTATGTGTTAAAGAGTGTGACAGCTGTTTTTGGCTTCTTCCAAATTTACAGCTGGCACACCTGTGCTCCATTTAGACTCTGGCCCGCCGCAGCAGTCAGCGCTGCTCTTTCTCCATCTCCCGTCAACAGCAGCAGCAGCAGAGAGTTAGTCTGTGTTTGTGTCCATCGTTAACTGATTCTGATGAATACTGTTTTCCTGGTGCGCCGCACACAGCCTGGGCTGCTGCCTGGCGGCCGGCACGCTAAGGCGAGCAATCTGCCCGCCTGTCCGTCCCCACCTCTGTCCACATTTGTCTCTCCACGCATTTCTGCCTGCTGTCTCTTTCCCCATTCCAAAGGTTGACTTCCTGTTTCTGATTACCCGCTGGTTCCCTCACCCTCCATTCTCCATTTAACATTTTGTCAGCTCTCTCCTCACTTTGCTGAAAAAAAACAAAACCTTTCATGTCCTGTAGGTAACCTTTTACTGTAAGCTGCCTCCAGGGAGGGAGACAGAGAATTATCGAGCATTATACAAAATATTTCTGAATTGAATTCGATTTGAATTGAAGGTGAGACATTTTATACTTTTAACCTTCGACATGTCTAAATTGTCAAAATTTGGATGGGATCAGTTCTTGTTTCCATGTACAGTGGCTGACAAAAGTATTCACACCCCTGAACTTTTCCACATTTTGTCACATCACAAACACGACTGTGAATATGTTTCATTGGAGTTTAGTGTGAAAGCGGTGAAGTGGAAATGAAATTATGCATGTTTCAAAATTCAAACTTATGACAAAATTTCAAGTTCCAAGAGTATGAATACTTCTACAAGCTGCTGTATAATTTAATACAAAAGAACATAATTAAGGAATGGAAAGTACTGGTTCTCTTTGGATTTATGTGTCCAAAAAAATATTGGGCCCATAAAGTCTACTTTTTTAAATAGTTTTAATATAATCTGCAGCTAGAATCAGCATTTATGTTTCTGGACCACAGGGAGCACGGAAAGTGACAAAATGACAATTCATCAGGCACTTGTTAATAAAATAAATGTTCAAAGACACTATTAAAGAGAAAACTGCTGACATCAGCCACACATGATTTACTCAATATTAATAAAGAGAAATAAACAACTGAGAAGCAGCGAAAACCTTCCAAAAATTAAATCAGCTTACATTTAAATAACTCACAGAAACCTTTTAAATAATAAATCAATATTTTTTTTTCTAATTATACTAAAATTTAATAACAACGAAGTCCACAACAGAGTCTTATAAATGGTTCGCGCCAAACCGTTAAATCTGTTGATTTGGATCAAACGTGTGAACGGACCGGATCGATCCAGAACCCGGCAGAACCGGGAAAGTCTGAGATTGTGAGTTTTAACTAAAATAAAGCATTCTAGCTTAATTTACATTAGTCTATCACACAAAATGTTTTTGAAATATATTCAAGTTTGGTACAAAATGGTAAAAGCCCAAATGGGTGAATATTCCTGTATGTTTGTTTTGATTGGGGAGATAAACGTCATTTCTTTCTCCGTGACCGAGTCTGACAAATGTCAGGAAGTTAACGACGACGCGCAGTCAAAGCACCTATTTTTATTATTATTATGATCTATAACCAAAAAAAACTGAAAACTGGAAGAAAGCTGGATGTAATATTTAGCAGTTGCCATGGCTACAGGGACAATTCAACTTAAAGAGTAGATTGTTTCCCTTTTTTTAAATGGCATTGTGTATTTGGATGTAGCTGGAGATAATTAAAGGTTTTTCTGGCAGTGAATGGCAACCTGTCGTCGTAAAGTTCAGTGCGTGGGAACGGGAGGTTAGACTGTTTCCATTTTTTTGTTTTTTTTTTTCTTCTCGTTGACGCCGTCACGTCTCCCCTGAGATCAGAATACTTTCTGCTCTCCGTCTGAATGTGGGATCATGTCACAGATCATCAGCTGTGCGTCTGCTCTGTAAGCCTCTGCCGACACAAATAAACAGCAATAAAAGCCTTTTTTAGATTTTATTCAAGCCCATTTGCATTGGCTTGTTTTTTGTCCTAAATATTCCTTCTGAAGTTTAAATGTTACAGATCCTCTTATCTACTGCCGTACTTTTATTTTCTGTATTTTCTTTACGTTTGCCTGTCTGTGGGTCTCGGTGACTCATCTGATGGAAACCATCCTGCTGCTTGATACTGAGCCCACACACTTTTAAATGGTCTTTATTATTCCTCTGTGGAACCTGGAATATTGCATATATAATCAAGCAGGGTTGGTTGGCAGCTAGTTATATTTACTAGATTATTCAATTACATTTACTTGAGAAACATTTTTGAAAAAACGTACTTTAAGGAGCATTTTAAGCCATGCTTTTTACTGAGTCATTTTATTATGAAGTATTTCTGCTCTTGCTTGAGTAAAACGTCTGGGTTTCAAAATTTCCACTTAATTTTATATTGTGGTCCATCTGATGATGTAATTTCTAAATAATAAATGATCATTTCATCGTTACTCAGTAGTGACTTCTCTTTTTACCAAATACTTTGTTACTCTTAGAGTAATTTCTTGGAAAGCTACTTTCTACTTTTACTTGTGTAAAGACATGTTGAAGTAGTTTTACTCTTACCTGAGTATATTTTTGGTTACTCTGCCCTCCTCTGACTGCAGCACATTCATAAAGATGAACTCAGACAACGTCGTCGGAAATAAAGCTGGTTCAGTTTCACTTTGGAACAAATTGCGACAAAAACCAGCGGACTGACTGACAGGTGGCGTCATGTCAATTGCTTCTAGTTGCCTTTCTATAGTGTGTGTGTGCGTGCGTGCGTGCGTGTGTGTACATCTTACCTCTGTGATGTAATTTTGTATTTCTGCCTGTAAAACACACACAAAAACAAGACAAGTTACTGGAATGATCAAATCCGGCACACAGACAGCCATCAACATGAGTTCCCCCCGCTAAAAACAAGCAGTAAAGAAAACGAGAAGCGAGCTTGTGTTTCAGAATCAGGCCTCGTTAATTGAGCGGCGGAGCCACGAACTGCTGCTTCTGCGTCCGTCGGACCGAAATAGCTCTCGTTCGCAGAATGATGCATTGGCTTGACCTTCTGCACTGCTGTTAATGAGAAACATCTTGTGTTCAGTATTATGTCTCTGTCAGTAACGCTGTCTGGCATTAACAAACACATTTACAAGCCGGCTTCATCAACAGACCTACACAAGCGGCTGCAGCGGGGCGGCAGCTAGAAACGCAGAGCGGCGCACAGGAAGCGTCCGACACTTCAGAGGTGGTAAACTAATTTAGCACCATCAAGGCGTAAATGTGGTATTTATTACATTGAATCAGATCTAAATCATGTCGTTGTTCGATGGACCAACTGAAGGCATGGACTTAAAACGAAACCTTTACTTGACAAGCAAAAAACTTTCCTTAAGATCCTTAACATTTCAGGTGCGTTGTGGGGCCAGGTTGAAGCACACTGCCGACTCAGACCCTGCCACTGTGGCCCCTCGACACGGGATTCTTTTGTAATGTTGGAGTTTCTACTTGTGCTTTTGCAGTAATTACCGTGAAACAATTAATATTTAAATGTCAACTCTCTGATTGCTACTTCCTCCAACTGTGGATTCATACCCCGCAGTTCACTCTGTCTCCTGCTCAGCAGTTTGCTCTTAAGAAATACAACAGAACATCGACTGCTTCTCCATTTTGAAAACTTTATTTGGAGACACGTTGCAACGCGACGTCACGCGCACAAGAACCCACAAAAATCTGCTCCCCAACAACAACTACCATTGGTTTTATAGCCGTCAAGTTGACAACATAACTGGTTAAATCTTAAATTTACATTTGATATATAGAAGAAAAGGGATGCAGTGCTTTGCTAGTAACTGTCAACACTACAACAACCAGACAACAAGGTCAGGAAAGGTTTTAATAGAGAGAGAGGGAAGCAGATCAGGTATGCTAGCTTGACTTTGACAACCTTAACATGTAGATGTGCTGCAGAGTTCGCTGAGTTTTGGTTCGGTAAAAAAAACACACCGAACCACATTTGTTTCAGCAACAAGGCAGTTCAAAGTGCTTCACACGATTAGGAGAAAGACAAAAACAACAACACAAGCACACAAAAGACAAACTACAATTTAAAATGTTCCACTTGATATTAATCGAAGGCAGCTCGAAACAGGCGAGTTTTTACCCTTGTTTTAAATGAGATTAATGAAATATAAAACTAAATGTATACATGGACATTTTATCTATTTTATTTTATTTTATTGTTTATGAGGGTGGCTGAAGAGATTTCACTCGCCACAGAAAGGCAGGTCGGACCAGGGGAGACGTGTTCATTAAGAACACTTTGCTTTGATCTGGTGAAAAGACTCGGACCTTCCTGAGCTGAAAACGCTTTTGAAATGAGAGAGGAGCCTCCTGAATAAACAGCAGGAAAGGAGTTTGAGGGCAGGAGGAAAAAAAAGAGGTATAAGAAGCGAAAGTACCAGGTGGGTTCTTGTTGAAAGCCTCTGGGAATTATTTACTGGAGTTTGCCCGCCCGGGTTTCAACTCGGTCAGAGGTGGCAGCGGCAGCAGAGGCTCACGGAGGCAAATTGGGGTACTTTAAACCTTTTAGTGGCTGATTGCTCTCATTTGCATCTAAATGCTTTCCCCTCTGAGTCATAACTCCGCCAAACACGGACGCACACAAAACACAGAAACGATACTTTTTTCTCTTCTTTTTCTTTCTGCATTTTGCACACGACCCAAACACAACCTCTGAACACCATTACCTCCGAGACTGATGACAAACAGTCGCAAAATTTGTGAGGGAACGACGCAAATGAATAACGTCTGCTCATCTGTGTCTTCATTACAAACGGAACGAGCCCAGTTCGTTGGCTTCGTCGCAGCTTGCGACAAATTTATAGGAGCTGTGAGCAAAAAGGACATCCGGGCTGCCGTAGGACCGTCTCGTCTCGCGCCAGTATATTCTGAATCTGCTCCGCCAGCTCACCTTTTCTCTCTGAATGCATTTATGTTGTCACACTCCATTTCTATCTTCTCTCTCTCTCTTTCTTTTATCTACTTGCTTTTTTGTCATTCATTCCTCCGGGCGTAATGGTGTACACACACACACATACACACACACTCACAACCCAGCGACTCAGGCTTCACGTTGAATTTAGGGAGATTGATTATTCCTGTCTTACGCCGGCGGCGACGTACATGTTTGCACAACAAAGGCGCATCGGTAAAAAGGTTCTGTACGTTTCTGATTCTGCAAACGAATCTCGTCTTTGCCCCTACAATTTTCTATCACAGCTCTCTGTGTGTTTTAAATGACTTCCCGCCCCTCCTCATTTCATGACAAGAAATTTTTAGACATAATCATCTTTCACAATGTCCTCCCGCTGGTGTGTGTGTGTGTGTGTGTGTGTGTGTGTGTGTGTGTGTGTGTGTGTGTGTGTGTGTGTGTGTGTGTGTGTGGAGCGGAGTCGTGCACACGCGGATCGCCGCCGGTGACCGAGAGCTGCTGCTGTGTGGGGATGAAGACGGAGCGCTAATTAATGAGTCTTTCTAAATAAGAGTCTGTAGCGACAAATCATTTGCTGGCTCCGGCCTCAGCTGCCGTGTGGCCTGAAGGTTTGGAGGAGCTTCAACGCTTTGATCTCCGACCTGCAGGGGAAACGTGGGCCAGCTGGGGATGGGCCTTGTGAGCGCGCCGAGGCGGAATTAACTCCCCGAGGAACTCCCGTCCACAAATGGAGTACAGTCCAACAAAATATAATCGCCCGGCTGCGGCTGATTTGGGCCATTTCGTGTCGTTCGGCATCTTTATTTTGCGCCTATGAAGCCACGTAATGTCCTCACTGGCACTCAATGTGGCTTCTAGTCTTCTTACTGATCATCATCCTGAGCATTAGCATTAGCCCAAATGTTAATGGAGCATCTTTTAACATTTGGGCTGTTAAAGATACACTTGAGCAGTTGTTTTATCTACCTTCGAATAATTATTCAACAACAAATATGCTACCTCATTTTTGGATATATGTCTGTTTTTCAGGCCTTTAACAATTTTTTTTGGGATATTCGACCACTTTTTCAATTAGAAATGGAAGAACTCATTTATTTTGGTTGGTTTCCGTAATGCCAATAGTTTGAACCAAAGATGACAACCACAACCTA
>NW_015113242.1:274423-275636 GCF_001443285.1 Poecilia latipinna | reverse complement strand
ATTGCCGTTCATTTAAAACTGGTAATCCATGGTGGGGTGAGTAACCCATTCCTTGTACACTGAAAAAAGTAAGCTATAGAATTTACCTAATAAATCTGAGGTAACAATTTGCATCAACTCTTTTGTGGTAAATTTTGTAACATATATTGAGTATAAAATAACTGAACAAAAAATATATGAAATACTTAAAGATATTGGGTAATATTTACCTCATATTTATGTATATATTCAACAGCTACTTACTCAATTAAATTAGGTAAAATTAGGTAACATTTTGTTTGCTAGTAGGTAATACCTGATAATTACAAATAAAGGTTAATTAAAATCAGTTAATAACCATTACTTATTCAGAGAAAGTAAGACTTACCCCCAAAAAAGACATTCAGATCATACACCTTTTCAATGTTTTTAATCCATAAAGTCATCAAAAACAAAAACAGAATAAACTGCAGCACAACAGTGTCACAGAACATTACAAATAATGAACCTGCGTTATAACCTAACAACTTCAAATGTTTCAGTAATGTTGGACAATAAAACATATTCCTGTTTTAGGACATCCAGACTGCTCAATAAGAAAGGAGTAGATCAGAGAAAAGGAGAAGTGAGGAGAGAAGAGAAAATGAAAGAAGTGAGGTGATCAGAGCAGAGGTGCAAGGGATGTCCAGTCACATGAAGATTTTCTTGTATCTAAACTCTTGTGTTTCTTCAGCCACATACAACAGTGACTGAGCAAATCAGCAATCTGCAGGTGTATTTATACACAAATAACTGAACTGCCTTGTTTATAAGCAGCAATAATACACTAAATTATCCAAAAAATTAATAAAGTGCAGTACAACAGCTTTACACATTTCAATGAATAAACCCGTTTTATAACTCACTATGCTAATGGCTTCAAATGTTCTTTCTGGATAATTTGTCAGTGCAAACAACACTTTCAGAGACCCCTTATTCTATTTTAAAAGCCACAAAATCCACACACAAACTCTACAAGATTGTTTCTGTGTGTGTACAGTATCAAACTTCTGGATAAAGACAAATCAGAAAATCAACATTCTTTAGTTTCTGTGCTTGCTCTCACTCTCAGAGATAGGATGAGAATAAAAGAAACAAACAAATGGGGAAGGGAAGAGGGAGAGTTCAAAATTCTTCAGGATTCACTCAGTGGTATTGACCAGACTGGCCAGTTTCTATTGCTTTTCCAGTTCTG